>NC_069505.1:174770511-175070511 GCF_027579735.1 Bombina bombina
TTCCCATTCCTGAAACTGTCATTTAAGGAATTTGATAATTTTGCTTTATATGTTGTTTTTTCTATTACATATTGCAAGATGTCACTACCTGACCCTGGATCAGAATCTACTTCTGGAAAGATGCTGCCTGATGTTGGTTCTACCAAAGCTAAGTGCATTTGTTGTAAACTTTTGGTAACTGTTACTCCGGCTGTAGTTTGTGTTAGTTGTCATTATAAACTTTCTAATGCAGATAATGTTTCCATTAGTAATAATCCATTACCTGTTGTTGTTCCTTCAACATCTAATGTTCAGGATGTTCCTGTTAATGTAAAAGAATTTGTTTCTAATTCTATTCGGAAGGCTCTGTCTGTTATTCCTCCTTCTAGTAAACGTAAAAGGTCTTTTAAAACTTCTCATATTTCAGATGAATTTTTAAATGACCGCCATCATTCTGACTTATCTATTTCTGATGAGGATCTATCTGGTTCAGAAGATTCTGCCTCAGATATTGACACTGATAAATCTTCATATTTGTTTAAGATGGAGTTTATTCGTTCTTTACTTAAAGAAGTGTTGATTGCATTAGATATGGAGGAGTCTAGTCCTCTTGATATTAAAACTAATAAGCGTTTAAATTCAGTTTTTAAACCTCATGTAGTTATTCCAGAAGTTTTTCCAGTTCCTGATGCTATTTCAGAAGTAATTTCTAGGGAATGGAATAGTCTGGGTACTTCATTTACTCCTTCACCAAGGTTTAAGAAATTGTACCCTTTGCAATCTGATAGATTAGAGTTTTGGGAAAAAATCCCCAAAGTTGATGGGGCTATCTCTACTCTTGCTAAACGTACTACTATTCCTACGGCAGATAGTACTTCTTTTAAGGATCCTTTAGATAGGAAACTTGAATCATTTCTAAGGAAGGCTTATTTATGTTCAGGTAATCATCTTAGACCTGCTATTTCTTTGGCTGATGTTGCTGCAGCTTCCACTTTCTGTTTGGAGGCTTTAGCGCAACAAGTGTCAGACCATAATGCTTATAGCATTGTTAAACTTCTTCAACATGCTAATAACTTTGTTTGTGATGCCATTTTTTATATCATTAGAATTGATGTCAGGTATATGTCTAGCTATTTTAGCTAGAAGAGCTTTATGACTTAAGTCTTGGAATGCAGATATGACTTCTAAGTCAACATTGCTTTCTCTTTTTTTCCAAGGTAATAAATTGTTTGGTTCACAGTTGGATTCAATAATTTCAACTGTTACTGGGGGGGAAGGGAGCCTTTTTGCCTCAGGACAAAAAATCTAAAGGTAAATATAGGGCTGCTAATCGTTTTCGTTCCTTTCGTCAGAATAAGGAAAAGAAGCCTGACCCTTCCCCTAAAGGAACAGTTTCCGTTTGGAAACCTTCTCCAGTCTGGAATAAATCCAAGCCTTTTAGAAAGTCAAAACCAGCTCCTAAATCCGCATGAAGGTGCGGCCCTCATTCCAGCACAGCTGGTAGGAGGCAGGTTACGATTTTTCAAAGATGTTTGGATCAATTCGATTCACAGTCTTTGGATTCAGAACATTGTTTCACAAGGGTACAGAATAGGTTTCAAGGTAAGACCGCCTGTGAGAAGATTTTTTCTCTCACGCATTCCAGTAAACCCAGTAAAGGCTCAGGCATTTCTGAAATGTGTTTCAGACCTAGAGTCGGCTGGGGTAATTGTGCCAGTTCCAGTTCTGGAACAGGGTCTGGGGTTTTACTCAAATCTGTTCATTGTACCAGAGAAAGAGAATTCCTTCAGACCAGTTCTGGATCTAAAAATATTGAATCGTTATGTAAGGATACCAACATTCAAAATCGTGACTATAAGGACTATTCTGCCTTTTGTTCAGCAAGGGCATTATATGTCTACAATAGACTTACAGGATGCATATCTTCATATTCCAATTCATCCAGATCACTATCAGTTCCTGAGATTCTCTTTTCTAGACAAGCATTACCAGTTTGTTGCTCTTCCGTTTGGCCTAGCAACAGCTCCAAGGATCTTTTCAAAGGTTCTCGGTGCCCTTCTCTCTGTAATCAGAGAACAGGGTATTGCGGTATTTCCTTATTTGGACGATATCTTGGTACTTGCTCAGTCTTTACATTCTGCAGAATCTCATACGAATCAACTTGTGTTGTTTCTTCAAAGACATGGTTGGAGGATCAATTTACCAAAGAGTTCCTTGATTCCTTAGACAAGGGTAACCTTTTTGGGTTTTCAAATAGATTCAGTGTATATGACTTTGTCTCTAACAGAAAAGAGATGTCTGAAATTGGTTTCAGCTTGTCGAAACCTTCAGTCTCAATCGTTCCCTTCGGTAGCTTTGTGCATGGAAATTCTAGGTCTCATGACTGCTGCATCGGACGCAATCCCTTTTGCTCGTTTTTACATGAGACCTCTCCAGCTTTGTATGCTGAACCAATGGTGCAGGGATTATACAAAGATATCACATTTAATATCCTTAAATCCCAATGTTCGATCTTCTCTGACTTGGTGGTTGGATCACCATTGTTTAATTCAAGGGGCCTCTTTTGTTCGTCCAACCTGGACTGTGATCTCAACAGATGCAAGTCTTTCAGGTTGGGGAGCTGTATGGGGCTCTCTGACAGTGCAGGGGGTTTGGGAATCTCAGGAGGCGAGATTACCCATCAACATTTTGGAACTCCGTGCGATTTTCAGAGCTCTTCAGTTCTGGCCTCTTCTGAAGAGAGAATCATTTATTTGTTTTCAGACAGACAATGTCACAACCGTGGCGTATGTCAATCATCAAGGTGGGACTCACAGTCCTCAGGCTATGAAAGAAGTATCTCGGATACTTGTATGGGCGGAATCAAGCTCCTGTCTAATCTCTGTGGTTCACATCCCAGGTATAGACAATTGGGAAGCGGATTATCTCAGTTGCCAGGCGTTACATCCGGGCGAATGGTCTCTCCACCCAGAGGTATTTCTTCAGATTGTTCAAATCTGGGGACTTCCAGAAATAGATCTGATGGATTCTCATCTAAACAAGAAACTTCCCAGGTATCTGTCCAGATCCAGGGATACTCAGGCGGAAGCGGTGGACGCGTTGTCGCTTCCTTGGATTTATCAACCTGCTTATATCTTTCCGCCTCTAGTTCTTCTTCCAAAAGTGATTTCCAAAATCCTAATGGAGCGTTTGTTTGTACTGCTGGTGGCTCCAGCATGGCCTCACAGGTTTTGGTTTGCGGATCTCGTTTGGATGGCCAGTTGCCAACCTTGGACACTTCCGTTAAGGCCAGACCTTCTATCTCAAGGCCCATTTTTCCATCAGGATCTCAAATCATTAAATTTGAGGGTATGGAGATTGAACACTTGATACTTAGTCATAGACGTTTCTCTGACTCAGTGATTAATACTATGTTACAGGCTCGTAAATCTGTGTCTAGAAAGATTTATTATCGAGTCTGGAAGACTTACATTTCTTGGTGTTCTCATAAATTCTCTTGGCATTCTTTTAGAATTCCTAGAATTTTACAGTTTCTTCAGGATGGTTTGGATAAGGGTTTGTCTTCAAGTTCCTTGAAAGGACAAATCTCTGCTCCTTCTGTTCTTTTTCACAGAAAGATTGCTAATCATCCTGATATTCATTGTTTTGTACAGGCTTTGGTTCGTATCAAGCCTGTCATTAAGTCAATCTCTCCTCCTTGGAGTCTTAATTTGGTTCTGAGGGCTTTACAGGCTCCTCCGTTTGAACCTATGCATTCTCTGGATATTAAATTTCTCTCTTGGAAAGTTTTGTTCCTTTGGCCATCTCTTCTGCTAGAAGAGTTTCTGAGTTATCTGCTCTTTCTTGTGAATCTCCTTTTCTGATTTTTCATCAGGATAAGGCGGTGCTGCGGACTTCATTTAAATTTTTACCTAAAGTTGTGAATTCTAACAACATTAGTAGAGAAATTGTTGTCCCTTCATTGTGTCCTAATCCTAAGAATTCTCTGGAAAGATCTTTACATTCTTTGGATGTAGTAAGAGCTTTAAAATATAATGTTGAAGCTACTAAAGATTTCAGAAAGACTTCTAGTCTATTTGTTATCTTTTCTGGTTCCAGGAAAGGTCAGAAGGCTTCTGCCATTTCTTTGGCATCTTGGTTAAAGTCTTTGATTCATCATGCTTATGTAGAGTCGGGTAAATCCCCGCCTCAAAGGATTACGGCTCATTCTACTAGGTCAGTTTCTACTTCCTGGGCTTTTAGGAATGAAGCTTCTGTTGATCAGATTTTTAAAGCAGCAACTTGGTCTTCTTTGCATACTTTTACTACATTTTACCATTTTGATGTTTTTTCTTCTTCAGAAGCAGTTTTTGGTAGAAAAGTACTTCAGGCAGCTGTTTCAGTTTGATTCTTCTGCTTATTATTTCAATTTTTTGATTTGGGTTGTGGATTATTTTTTCAGCGGAATTGGCTGTCTTTATTTTATCCCTCCCTCTCTAGTGACTCTTGCGTGGAAGTTCCACATCTTGGGTATCTGCTATCCCATACGTCACTAGCTCATGGACTCTTGCCAATTACATGAAAGAAAACATAATTTATGTAAGAACTTACCTGATAAATTCATTTCTTTCATATTGGCAAGAGTCCATGAGGCCCACCCTTTTTTGTGGTGGTTATGATTTTTTTGTATAAAGCACAATTATTCCAATTCCTTGTTTGATGCTTTCGCTCCTTTCTTATCACCCCACTTCTTGGCTATTCGTTAAACTGAATTGTGGGTGTGGTGAGGGGTGTATTTATAGGCATTTTAAGGTTTGGGAAACTTTGCCCCTCCTGGTAGGAATGTATATCCCATACGTCACTAGCTCATGGACTCTTGCCAATATGAAAGAAATGAATTTATCAGGTAAGTTCTTACATAAATTATGTTTTTTGTTCTTATTAGAATTCATCAGCAGTAGATAGATTTTTTATTGCTGTTAGGTAAAGCTCATTCCAGGGCAAAATCAAAATGAATTAAAATGATGGTGGAGATAAAAGCATGAGATAAAAATCCTCCATATCGCAAAAATAAATCAATAGAAATTATTGCATAGGCAATTAGCACATCTAGGCTAGGGTGAAGGCAAGCGGGGATACCTGCCTAGATGTGCTAATTGCCTATGCAATCATTTCTATTGATTTACTTTTGTGATATGGAGGATTTTAATGTCATGATTTTATCTCCACCATAATTTGTGCACATGCTCAGTAGGATCTTGTTCCCCAAAAAGTGTGAATATAAAAAGATTGTGCAAAATGTTATGATGGAAGTAAATTGGAAAGTGTCTTAAAACTGTATCTTCTTTCTGACTAGAGTGTCCCTTTAAGACCTTATCTATTGCCCAGTACAGATTCTGAACAGCCATAATACAGAATATATAATGTTAGAAAGTGCATTTCAAATGTTAAATAATTCATCAGGCAGAATTGGTTTTCCTCTCAAACAAGGTGCCCTAGGCATGAATTACCTCATACAAATAATGATTCTGTATGTAAAAGAATTAGTGTGCACAGCATGAATATGACACAAATGTCTCTTATGAAGTTCTAGCCTTTCTGTGGGATTTTCCACCAATTATCATATTCTTATGAAAGAACTTAATGACACATCAATTTGACATTTTGATCACACTATATGAAAAAGAGTAGCCTGACGTATGGTTCAGTTTGTTTTCTTTGCAATGAAAATGTTTTTGAATCCTGTTGTTACGTAGTTTAGCAGAGTTAGCAATGCCTATTGCCTAAATGGAAAAGGCATTATAGCACTTTTAAAAACAGCATAATAATGCATAATTAAAAGACAATGCGATCTTACTATGTATTTCAAATGAGCAGTTGATTTTTTTTGGACACATTTCAAAGTATCCTTCAATTTTTTGCCCTCTGCTTTTTAGTGACAGGCAGCAGCCAATCACAGACTCATATTTCTAGACTGTGAACTCTTGCACATGCTCAGTAGGATCTGGTGCCTCAGAAAGTGTACTGTACATACAAAATATTGTGCACAATTGCAAAATATAAGTAAATTGGTATTTTTTTTTTTTAAATTACATGTTATCTGAATTATGATATTTTCTTTCTCTTGGTATCTTTTTTTGAGAAGCAGAGACGTATGCTTAGGAGCCAGTGTTCTGTCAGATTCTGCTCCCTCGTTGGAATTTGCTACCTTCATGAGCGCATTCTCAGAATTACATAATCGCACTACACATAGGTTTGAAAAGAATGTGTACAATGCAATTACATAATTAAAAAACATGCACACATGAAGGTAGCAAATTTCGACGGTATAACCTCATACATTCCACAATGTTTTAACATCACATGATATGCACATTAAATAAATATATATACTGTATCTCTCTCTTTTTATATATATATATACTGTATCTCTCTCTTTATATATATATATATACTGTATCTCTCTCTTTATATATATATATACTGTATCTCTCTCTTTATATATATATATATACTGTATCTCTCTCTTTTTATATATATATACTGTATCTCTCTCTTTATATATATATATACTGTATCTCTCTCTTTATATATATATATACTGTATCTCTCTCTTTATATATATATATATACTGTATCTCTCTCTTTTTATATATATATACTGTATCTCTCTCTTTATATATATATATACTGTATCTCTCTCTTTATATATATATATATACTGTATCTCTCTCTTTTTATATATATATATATACTGTATCTCTCTCTTTTTATATATATATATACTGTATCTCTCTCTTTATATATATATATACTGTATCTCTCTCTTTATATATATATATATATATATATATATATATATATATACATATACAGTATATATATATATGTATATATATATATATATATATATATATATATATATACAGTATATATATATATATAAATATATAAAATGGCGTCAGCTATATGTAGAAATATGTATTTATGAATAAATATAACATTCTGCTATGTGAAGAACATTTGAATGTCAAATATTCATATTTTCATGTGGGGTTAGCGCACTTAAAGTGAAAGTCAATCCTAGCGTTTTACAAACGTTAGGATTGACTATTGAAACAAATAAAGCTTATACTTCATGAATGGTTTCAATAGTCAATCCTAGCGTTTGTACAACACTAGGATTGACTTTCACTTTAAGAATATGGGGTCCTGTTTGTGCGCTAGTAGAGTGTTTCCCCCCCCCCCCTTTTTTGCTCCATTGAATTCTATGGGGGAATACAATAGCCTAAGTTCATCTTTTTACGCTCATTGGTAAATGTGCAAGCGAAAAAAGTTTACTTTCATCTCATAATACGAGTGCAACTCAACACGTGCAAAAGCTTACATCTAGTGAAGTTAACGCTCAAGCACTCCACTTGTAATCTAGCCCTTAATATATTAAACGCTGAAATAAAAATGTATATTTAATTATATTTAGGAACATTAAACTCTAAATACATTTCATGCACCTTCCTCTAATCATGGGTGCCACCATTATAGACCTAAGTTACACTGCAGGTTTTGAAGGAGAGTTGCTGCACATGTGCAAACACTTCAACACTGGAATGTAGTGAAAGAGAGCAGCCAGCATCTCAGAGCCAGCAGCCTTGATGAATGATTTCATAGCAGGCCGCACCACTGTAATGAACAAACAGTAGGTGTATTAGAACCCAAAGAAAAAGCATTAGATTGGTCTGAATGCATTAACAAATCTAAACATGAGCCACATAAATGAGCTGAAGAGTTCACTTCAGCTTTTTTACAATAAACACACTTCCTAATAATGGTGTTCAGGAGACTCAGTTTCTTGGGTACATTTAGGGACAGAATCCTGCTGCTCCATTATAGCATATGGCAAAGCAATATGATAAACATTATAAAACCGCTTTACAGTAACAATGACCAAGATTACAAGTTGTGCGGTATAGCTGTTGTGTACACACTACGCAAAATGGGGCCGTACCACTATAAAAAGTTATTCCTAATCTAATACCCCCTTAAAAACAAAAAGCCACCCCAAAATAAAAAAGCCCTAATCTAACAATAAACTACCAATAACCCTTAAAAGGACCTTTTGTAGTGCATTGTACTAAAGACATCCCACCCACCCAATCCCCTCAAATAAAAAGCACATAACTTAAAAAAACAACTAATCTACCCATCGCCCCTAAAGGGGCATTTGTATGGGCACTCAGCTCTTTTACTGCCCATAAAAATAAAAAAAAAAGCCCTAATCTAAAAAAAAAAAAAAAACACCCGAAAAAAATAAACTAACACTAACCCCAAAATAGGTACTCGTCATTACTGAAGTTTGGCGATGCATCTTCTTCCAGGCAGCAAAAAGTCTTCATCCGGGCGGATCCATCTTCTTCCATCGTTGGACCATCTTTTTATATTCTTGCTGGAGGTGCGGAGCGGTCTTCGGAGGCACGGATCTGGAGCGGTGGTGCCTGGCAGCAGTCATCAGAGATGTGGAGGCTCCTCTTCATGCGATTGTCTACTGCACACTGAAGATTGAATGCAAGGTACCCCTTTTATATTGGGTACCCTTGCATTCCTATTGGCTAAAACATTGAAATCAGCCAATAGGATGAGAGCAGCTTACATCCTATTGGCTGATTATACTTTGATCAAATAGGAATGCGAGGACCACCGCTCCGGATCCGCGCCTCAGAAGACCTATTTTGGGGTTAGTGTCTGTTTTTGTTTTTTTGGGGCAATGCCCATATAACTGCCTCTTTAGGGGCAATGGGCAGATTAGTTTTTTTTTTAGTTAGGTGCTTTTTATTTTGGGTGGTTGGGTGTGTTATAATTTTCGGGGGGACTTTGTATTTTTTTTTTTTTTTTTTAAAGAGGTGATATCTTTAGGGCAATGCCCTACAAAAGACCCTTTTAAGGGCTATTGGTAGTTTATAGTTAGATTAGGTTTTTTTTATTTTGGGGTGGCTTTTTTGTTTTTAAAGGGGTATTAGATTAGGAATAACTTTTTTTATTTTGGATAATTTCGTTTGCTATTTTTTTATTTTTTGTAATCTTAGCTATTTTTTTTCAGTAATGTTATTTTTTTTTTAAATGTAATGTTAGGTTGTTTTTTTTCTGCAAGGTTAGATTTGTTTAATTTTGTGTAATTTTAGATTTTTTATTATTTTCTGTAATGTTAATTTTTTTAGAGTTTAAGCTTAGGTTTTATTTTTTTCACAGGTAAGTTTTTATTTATTTTAAAGGGACAGTGTGCTCAAAATTAAACTTTCATGATTCAGATAGGGCATGCAATTTTAAACAACTTTCCAATTTACTTTTATCATTAAATTTGCTTTGTTCTCTTGGGGGTATTTTTGAAAAGCTAAACCTAGGTAGGCTCAAACTGATTTCTAAACCGTTGAAAACCACCTCTTAGCTCAGAGCATTTTGAAAGTTTTTCACAAACAGTACTAGTTCATGTGTGTCATATAGATAACATTGTGCTCACTCCCATGGAGTTATTTAGGAGTCTGCACTGATTGGCTAAACTGCATGTTTGTCAAAAGCACTGAGATAAGGGGGCAGTCTGCAGAGGGTTAGATACAAGGTAATCACAGAGGTAAAAAGTGTATTAATATAACTGTGTTGGTTAAGCAAAACTGGGGAATGGGTAATAAAGGGATTATCTATCTTTTTAAACAATAGAAATTCTGGTGTAGACTGTCCCTTTAAGGTAGTTATTATATTGTAACTTGTTGGGTTAGGGGTTAATAGTTTAATTTAGGTAGTCGCAATGTGGGGGATGGCGGTTTAGGGGTTAATAGGTTTATTTTAGTAGTAGCAATGTGGGGGCGGCGGTTTAGGGTTTAATAAGTTTATTTTAGTAGTCACGATGTGGGGGATGGCGATTTAGGGGTTATTAGGTTTATTTTAGTAGTTGCGATGTGGGGGGACTGCGGTTAAGGGGTTAACAGCTTTATTTCTTAGTTACAATATTGGGGGATGGTGGTTTAGGGGTTAATAGTGTAGTTTATGGGTGTTAGTGTACTTTGTAACATATTTTTTATGGGTTTTGTGAAACTTTTTTGTTTGCGGAATGGATCATTGCAGTATAGGCCATAACGATTGCGGTAAAGCCATACCACGCGACTTGTAATACCATGTAGCTGACCATTCCTCACTTAAAAGCCATTTTTTTAGCAACTTGTAATCTTGGTCAATGTGCACTAAGCCGAGCTGAAAAGAATAGGAGAAAAAAACATTACTTCCGAATACGCCAAACAACTAACTGTTTAAATGGGACTGTAACCAAACAAGCAAACCCAGCGCACAAAATACCTGCAGTACTAAGGGACGTGCGTTAACCTGACAACAAACCCAGCGCATGAAAATACCTGCAGCTCCTAGGAAACTAAGGGACTTATGCTACCCCGATGAGCGTAAATCCAATGTGCGCAATTGGGATGCGCGCCAATACAAAATGCCGCACACAGAAGCAAGGGAAATAGTGAAAGATCTGTCCCAGGGCTATATATATAAAAATATATACAGATACACATTTTTAAATCAAAAAGTGCCCACAACATAGCTAAAATGATTGTCTATATGGTACTATTGTTTAAAAATAAAATATACTTCCCAACAGACACTAGTCTACTAGCAATCAAGGAGCAGAAAACCAAACCAGTACTGAAACACATCAGCAAGGTTATGGAATAGGAGTATATCTGTAGATCCATAAAGAGAGGCAGAAGACATGTCCCTGCGACCAATTACAGAGGGTTTATAAAAGATTTCACATGAGGTGAAACAAAGAAACATAAACCATACCCCAAATACATGCCTCTGACAAGCACTGTACTATGAGGGGAACCGGACCTCAATATAGATTAAAAACCACTCTCTCTGAAGAATCACATGCACATCTTCATTTTTCAACCACCTCCAGCAGGGGCAAAGTAAAGCCTGAGGTATGTGTGAAGTGGGAGAGGTTTTATAGGGTTCTTGGGGTTTGGGAATCTTTGCCTCCTCCTAGTGGTAGAGAAGAGTAATTCCCATGAGAAATGGATCGGGGACTCTCACCACCTGTATGAAAGAAAACATATATTTTATATCCAAATCTAAACCTATAAGCAATTTCCATTACATTTTGTACTCTGCAACTGGTATAAGTCATTGGAAACACAAGTGGAAATTAACTATGCTCATAAAGATATTATCATTGAAGATTATTTTTTCTTGTGCCACTCTTATGATCTTATTGCCTCATCTTGTGTTTTATAACTATTGTCTATATCTATCCTGTAATGATTAACAGCTATAGGTAGTGGTAGCGGGACTTTCCATATCAGAAACTTATTTTAGCACTATTATCAAGTTGTTGTTTTGTCTGGGGGGTTGCCTAACCCCTGTCCCTGTCAAATCATTCTTCTGCTGTAAAATGTTTTCTTTAATCTGTTCCCAATAATGATTTTACCCACTAGAAAGTATTACATTTAAAAAAAAAAAAAGATTTTACCTTAATTTTGTCATTTGAAATAGCTGCTGATTCAGTAGAAACTGCCATACTGAAAATTAATACTGCAGTATGCTCTATATAAAAGCTTTGTAAAGAAGAGACAGCAGCAGAAATCAACCTGCCATAGGGAAGTTGTACTCATTGCTTGGAATACCATGAACTCTTATCAGATATTTGCCTCAGTACATTGTCCCTTAAATGTCTTCTCAATGACGTTTTACCAAACACATAGCAGGTTTGTGCATTTGGTCTGATTCCATAAATCAAAGCTTGCAATGTTTAATATTGTGCAATAAAAAAATAGGCCGTCCCTTGGTATAACTTTGAGAAGTCTTCTGCATAAAATGAGTTTTACTTTTTTTTTTTTTAAATAAAATTGTGATCTGTTTAAAACTAAATGCTACAAACATATTGTAATGGAAACAAGCTTAAGATTTATGTAGCATACTGAAAGGGTCAGTGTACTCTACTTTTTCTCCCAATATTTCATTTTACCTTTTGGGGTGTATAAAAGTGCTTACATGATGCTAATTTAACTTTATTTTGTTTTTTGAAAATATGATGACTTCATAGAAATATATGAAAATGAGGTTATTTATTTTGCTGCAACATAAAGTGGAGTGTAGGACAGTGAGATATTTGTATCTGAAATAGCTGGTTTTCTTCATTGAAAACCCCATCCATAATTATCATATTATTTCAATACCTAAACGTTGTCCTTTGTGCATGGAGAAATAGATATGAGCAGGTCTGTTCTTTCTGCAGTCTCAGTCAATTTAAATGGGTATGTCCTGGAGGACTATTAAGCTTCAATTAGCAAAACTAGATATTACAAATACAAAAATAAATCTAAAGGTGCAGTGTCCCATACAATACCCTACAGCTCTAATAATAAGCCAATAGACATGGGCAGATACAAACAAGTCATTTCAGATTTATTGTTCATCATGAAAAAAAAAATGTTTTATCTGTGATAAGTTTCTGGGGTTATTTGGCTCTGCTGCAGCTTGACACCTTATTTTTGTTAATGGAAATAAGTTATCTTCTTATTTCATATGGAAAGCATCTTTAGGGCAGCAGAGGATCAGCTAGACAGCAGCTTAAAGTTAAAGTAGCAGCTCGTGCCACTGCTACAGGCCTGCAGAAGCACAAACATTTTATATATATATATATATATATATATATATATATATATACAGGTGGCCCTCGGTTTACAACGGTTCAATTTGCACCGTTTCAGAATAACAACCTTTTTCCCAGTCATGTGACTGCTATTGAAAAGCATTGAGAAGCAGTGCATTGATTAAAATAGCCAGTAGGTGGAGCTGTCCGCTTGTGTTGCAGCAAAGCCAAGCAAGCTGAAATTAATCAGTTTAACCAGACCTGAGCTATCGAGCAGATTTCAAAGGAACAAGATCTTCCTGTCTATAAATCAGTCCAGATTGGAAACATAGAAAGAATTGTTTGCAGAAAAATGCAAGTGAAGTCTGTGTTGTGTGATTATTTTATTAGGTTTATAATGCTGTTTAGCAAATGTTTTTGTTCATTTAACTTAGTTTAATTATATATTCTGTGTTGTGTGATTATTTTATTAGGTTTATAATGCTGTTTAGCATTTAAAGTCTTCATTTCAAAGCTTTAAAAATAATGTATTAGGTGTTACTTATGACAATTTTGAGAGGGGCCTGGAACCTAACTCCCTCCCTTCCCATTGACTTATATTATAAACTGGGTTTCAATTTACAACGGTTTCGATTTACAACCATTCCTTCTGGAACCTAACCCTGGCGTAAACTGAGGGCTACCTGTATATGTATTTACAGTGTTCTGTTACTGTTATAGAACATGTATATGTATTTACAGTGTTCTGTTACAGTTATAGAACATGAATATGTATTTACAGTGTTCTGTTACTGTTATAGAGCATGTATATGTATTTACAGTGTTCTGTTACTGTTATAGAACATGTATATGTATTTAGTGTTCTGTTACTGTTATAGAACATGTATATGTATTTACAGTGTTCTGTTACTGTTATAGAACATGTATATGTATTTACAGTGTTCTGTTACTGTTATAGAACATGTATATGTATTTAGTGTTCTGTTACTGTTATAGAACATGTATAGGTATTTATAGTGTTCTGATACTGTTATAGAACATCTATATGTATTTACAGTGTTCTGTTACTGTTATAGAACGTGTATATGTATTTACAGTGTTCTGTTACTGTTATAGAACATGTATATGTATTTACAGTGTTCTGTTACTGTTATAGAACATGTATATGTATTTAGTGTTCTGTTACTGTTATAGAACATAAAAAAGAGGAAAAAATTAACTGATTCTCACACTAATATTAAACGAAATAAGCTTTAATCCATGTTGATTAAAAATAGGAGACAAAAAGCACAGGACAAACAGAACGCAGCCAAGCAGAAACGTCTGACCGGTTTCGGTCACACAGGACCGTAATCATAGACATAATTGTACACACATGTTGCTACCCCTAATAAGGGTTAAAAAACACACTGATTGGTTAATAACAAATGCTGCGTAATAAACACCTACAAAACATATAGATGTAATGCTTGTGATAAGATAAGAACCTATAGACAATATATAAAGACCTGAAATTTGTCAAAAACAGATATTAGATAACAAAGATAACATAAAAACAGTTATATAACAGTTGGGTATGTCAAGGAAAGGGAATAGACACAAAGGATTATGATCACATTGATATCATGGACACAGTCAAATAGCAGCAAAAAATGAAATAGATTTTACATTAAATAGTCAGTATATCCTAAATAAGAAACTACAAAAATAAATCATAAAGTACCTTATTCTATATTGCCTCTAACAGCAATGATGAGTAAAGTCAAAAAATGTGAATAAACTACATATGGTAATAGAAGTTACAAGGTAACCTGCAATTTCTAGAGGTATATAATTAGGTCTAAAAAAAAACCACACCAATTCATGGAAAAAATTCCAAATAATACTATTATACACTGTAATATTACACTTCACATCAAATACCATATAACTCATAATGCTGAAAATGGTACCAATATAAAGAACAAGTGTATAGTCACTAACTTATCTGTGCCTACAGTACACAGTAGTGTGGATATAAAGACTATTGATAATTCAGCTTAAATCTTAAACTCGGATGGTGACTGACTTATCTGTGCCAAAAGTTTAGAATGTCATGTTCAGAATTGAAACCCACTGGCACCAAGCAATTTAACTTAAATATCCAGTAGGTTTCCTGTCTGCACAAAGATGTTAGTCTGTCACCTCCCCTGGGTGATTTAGGAATTTGCTCTATCGCTTGCCACTTGAGAGTTGTCACATCACCATGGTGCATATCCAAAAAATGCCTGGAAAGAGCCGAGCACGGCTTCTCACCAGAGATATAGGATAAATGCTCCCTGATCCTAGTGCCAACATCCCTAGTGGTTCTACCTACATAGGATTTCAAACAGCATGTACACTGTATGAGATAAACTATGTAAGTACTCTTACAATTGATACATCCCTTTGTATTAAATGTCTCACCAGACTGGCTTGATACAAATGATCTGCCCACACTGATGTGATCACAGGAGGTGCAAGTGCGTCTGCCACATCTATACGTACCCTCATGCGTTAACCATGAATTGTTGACAATTGGCTCTTTGAGCAAACTTGGAGACAGTATGTTTCCCAAAGTGGCAGCTCGTCTCGCTACAAACATACAGCCATCTTCAACCTTGCCCCTCAATTTTTTGTCACCCATCAGTATCGGAAGATTTTTTGCAATAATATTACAAACATCTCCGTACTGATTTGAAAACTGTGTGACAAATTTAGGTTTGGTGTCAGTAGATAGATGCTTCCTATTTTTTGGAGGACCTCTGAGCAAAGATGCCCTGTCCATTTTGTTTACCTCGGACTGGGCTTTATACACAACATCTCGCGGATAGCCTCTTTGTCTGAGTCTCTTGCTCAAGTCCTTACTCTCCTTCTGGAAATCACATTGCTGGGTACAATTGCGTCGCACCCTCATAAATTGGCCCTTGGCTATACCGTCAAAGACATGCTTCGGGTGACTACTTTTAGCGTGTAGCATGGTGTTACCAGCAATGGGTTTCCTATAGAGAGAAGAAACAACCTTATTCGCATCTGGAATACCCTTGAGGGTAATATCCAAAAAGCAGATATCCGTTCTATTCCACTCAAAGGTGAACTGGATACCTACTTCATTGGTATTTAAATATTCCACATATCTCATGGCAGAAACATAGTCACCCGACCAGATCAAAAGCAGGTCGTCAATATAACGTACATACTTAATAACCTGATCAGAGGGATTCATACCACTACCTCCATAGATGTAGGACCTCTCCCACCACCCCATAAAGAGGTTGGCGTAAGAGGGGGCAAATTTAGCCCCCATAGCGGTCCCACACCTCTGGAGGTAGTAACGACCCTGAAACATGAAAAAATTGTGTTCAAGCAAAAATTTGACTGACCCCACAATAAACTCCTTTGTTCTATCAGAAAGATCTGTATATAGATCTAGATAGAATTCAATAGCCTTTAAGCCATATGTATGAGGGATGGATGAGTACAGGGAAACAACGTCAATCGTCAACCAACTATATTCCTTTCTCCAGGCTACATCCTCCATCACACACATGGCCTGAGTGGTATCCCTGATATAGCTTGGCAGCCTTTTCACCATGGGTTGAAGAAAATGATCTACCCACTTAGAAAGTGGCTCAAGTAGGGAGCCAATACCGGCCACAATTGGCCTACCTTTCACATTTACTATACTCTTATGCACCTTGGGTAAGTGGTGGAAGATGGGAACAACTGGATTAGTAACCATCATAGTGTCTGCAGTTGTATGATCAATAATCCCATCTTCCACCGCTTCATCCACCCAATGTCGTAGTTCATTTGAGTATTTCAAAGTTGGATTACCTGGTAATTCAAAGTATGTGTCACTGTCATTTAGCTGGCGGAGGGCCTCTGTCACATAATAGTCTTTGTCCATGACAACCACATTGCCACCCTTGTCGGATTGCTTGATCACAATCTGATCATTGTTTTTTAAATCAGTTAAAGCTGATTTCTCCTTTAAGGAAAGATTGTGGGGTCCCCCTGTGGCCGTCATGGACAATTTGGTGAGATCCTCCACTACTCTCTTGTGAAACACCTCAAGTGCTTTGCCCCTCACTTGCATGGGATAGAAGGTAGATGGTGACCTGAATTTGGGAACACTGGTTACAGAACCGATTGCTCCCATATCACTCTCATTGGACAAACTTTCGAGGGACATGAGTGTACAAGTATCAATAAAATCCAAATTGCCTGTTTCTTCAGTATCTGGCAAAATAGTTCCCATGTCCAGAGCTTCAGCGTTGTGCTCTGAACCTGAAAAATATTTATGAACTGTAAGGTCCCTAATCAATTTGTTAACATCAACAATTGTTTGAAAAAGATCAAACTTCTTGGCTGGCACAAAACCAAGACCATAATTGAGAACCTTACGTTCAAAGCCAGTCAGACAATATTTGGAGATATTTATAACAGCATCTAAACATACTTGTTTTGTTTCCTGGTTCTGGTGGTTCTCACAGGATATCTCTGTTGATCCTGATCTCGTATTTGGGGGTTTGAGTTTCTCACAATTTGTTTCCCCCTTCCCCCCCCTTCCGGTGGGTCCTGAGCCCCCTGAAAAACCTGTGGTTTAGAGAGCTGTAACTGATTAAGCCCTGATTTCGATTTTGATTTTGCTCCTTGCTGAACAGAGCTCTTTAATATACCTTTTGAGGGAACATTAGTGGAAACTGAGGCACATGCTATTTCTATTTGATTTTCAATTTCAGATGTCTGATCCTCACTAGAACCCCCCTCATAGCTTGAGGCAAATCTGTCCTCTTCAGAGGTATCACCCCCTGAATCTAGAAATGACACTCTCTTAGCACCATCCTGTCCTTTTTCCAACTCTGTTGATTTACTCTGTTTATTATACCTCTGACCCTTTCTTTTATTCCTATTCCTATTCCTTCTCTTATAAGGGATGGTATTCTCAGTGGTGCAATCAAGATCACCCACATTTGACCACTGTCTATTTCTTTGGCGTCGCCGCCAAATATAGACAGTACCCGATGTATAGTCTTTCTGGTCTCTCAAGAACTTGGTATGTTTAGTTTGAATCACCAATTTCTTGGATTCCTCTAGTGTCTGTTTGTAAATGGTTTCAAATCTTAAATAAACCTCATATTCCTTGAATCTTTCCATATCAGAATACACCTTATCTAACTTAGATTTTACCTCTAACAACAACACATCCTTATATTCTATAAGCAGTGAAATCAAAGTTAGAGAACAATTAGTAAGTGCAAGATTCCAACGATCAATAAAATCCTGATCTTTCACATCATAAGTTGGAAACTTGTTGATTCTAAGCCCTCTGGGCACCATTTTCAAATGTAGATATTTATTGAGAATCCATTTGTCCCATTTAAGCTTCTGTTCTTTGAGCTTTAGATATTCATAATCTTGAAAAAGGTCCCCCAATTTGATGTTTGGGGAGTCAAATTTAAAAACGTCATCCAGGTCTAAAGAGTCTAAATTGTCCTCATCAATATCAGCAAATAGTGTAATAGCCTGTTCTCCTTGGTCATCCATAGCTACCACCCACAGATTGTAGGGAGCTACTTATTATAATCCGATATAAGTGAAATTATAATGAAAAGTATATAATGTATACAGATAGCGTCTCTAGTTATTGCACTATACCCTTTTGCAAAAAGCCATAATTGAATATACTGCTGCAATCAGCCAAGACACCTCATTATCAGGGAAATGTATTATAAGGTAAGAAGATGAACAAATGGTGTCCATAAATGATATTGCTTTGTAAACTCAACCACTTCTCTGTGAAAAATAGCATAACATGGCCTAGGTAGGTGAGACTTACTCCAATACATGCATACTGCTCCCAGGTAAACCACACTGAGACCTGATCACCCTCCGTATATATCACAGACCGGGGAACTGGATTGTACTCAGCGGGTCATCCGGTATAAGCCACTTCCAGACCAACCGGGGTAAGGCCACAGTAAAAAGCACACTTCGTTAGTAACTTCACTCACCCCTAGTGCCGTTTCGCTATTTGCGCTGCTCCTAATAATCTCGTGGAGACGAGTTTATTCCAATGCCACTTTCATCCGAAAAACGCTTCCGGCAAAGTTGTGGTCACTCCAAACTCCAAGGCCCCCATGCAGACAAACAGGGACCACGTGGTACAGCTGCTCCAATTAGATTCAGTGGAAAGAGTTGTCAATCACTCGTAGGCAGAAAAAAAACAGCATTTACTTGGGCTATAGTGAAATACTATGTATACAAAAAAGGAGTGAAAGAATCAGGAAGCGGGTCCCTGTACCCACTACGAATATAGGCATAAAAAAGAGGAAAAAATTAACTGATTCTCACACTAATATTAAACGAAATAAGCTTTAATCCATGTTGATTAACAATAGGAGACAAAAAGCACAGGACAAACAGAACGCAGCCAAGCAGAAACGTCTGACCGGTTTCGGTCACACAGGACCGTAATCATAGACATAATTGTACACACATGTTGCTACCCCTAATAAGGGTTAAAAAACACACTGATTGGTTAATAACAAATGCTGCGTAATAAACACCTACAAAACATATAGATGTAATGCTTGTGATAAGATAAGAACCTATAGACAATATATAAAGACCTGAAATTTGTCAAAAACAGATATTAGATAACAAAGATAACATAAAAACAGTTATATAACAGTTGGGTATGTCAAGGAAAGGGAATAGACACAAAGGATTATGATCACATTGATATCATGGACACAGTCAAATAGCAGCAAAAAATGAAATAGATTTAACATTAAATAGTCAGTATATCCTAAATAAGAAACTACAAAAATAAATCATAAAGTACCTTATTCTATATTGCCTCTAACAGCAATGATGAGTAAAGTCAAAAAATGTGAATAAACTACATATGGTAATAGAAGTTACAAGGTAACCTGCAATTTCTAGAGGTATATAATTAGGTCTAAAAAAAAACCACACCAATTCATGGAAAAAATTCCAAATAATACTATTATACACTGTAATATTACACTTCACATCAAATACCATATAACTCATAATGCTGAAAATGGTACCAATATAAAGAACAAGTGTATAGTCACTAATCTATTTCATTTTTTGCTGCTATTTGACTGTGTCCATGATATCAATGTGATCATAATCCTTTGTGTCTATTCCCTTTCCTTGACATACCCAACTGTTATATAACTGTTTTTATGTTATCTTTGTTATCTAATATCTGTTTTTGACAAATTTCAGGTCTTTATATATTGTCTATAGGTTCTTATCTTATCACAAGCATTACATCTATATGTTTTGTAGGTGTTTATTACGCAGCATTTGTTATTAACCAATCAGTGTGTTTTTTAACCCTTATTAGGGGTAGCAACATGTGTGTACAATTATGTCTATGATTACGGTCCTGTGTGACCGAAACCGGTCAGACGTTTCTGCTTGGCTGCGTTCTGTTTGTCCTGTGCTTTTTGTCTCCTATTTTTAATCAACATGGATTAAAGCTTATTTCGTTTAATATTAGTGTGAGAATCAGTTAATTTTTTCCTCTTTTTTATGCCTATATTCGTAGTGGGTACAGGGACCCGCTTCCTGATTCTTTCACTCCTTTTTTGTATACATAGTATTGCACTATAGCCCAAGTAAATGCTGTTTTTTTTCTGCCTACGAGTGATTGACAACTCTTTCCACTGAATCTAATTGGAGCAGCTGTACCACGTGGTCCCTGTTTGTCTGCATGGGGGCCTTGGAGTTTGGAGTGACCACAACTTTGCCGGAAGCGTTTTTCGGATGAAAGTGGCATTGGAATAAACTCGTCTCCACGAGATTATTAGGAGCAGCGCAAATAGCGAAACGGCACTAGGGGTGAGTGAAGTTACTAACGAAGTGTGCTTTTTACTGTGGCCTTACCCCGGTTGGTCTGGAAGTGGCTTATACCGGATGACCCGCTGAGTACAATCCAGTTCCCCGGTCTGTGATATATACGGAGGGTGATCAGGTCTCAGTGTGGTTTACCTGGGAGCAGTATGCATGTATTGGAGTAAGTCTCACCTACCTAGGCCATGTTATGCTATTTTTCACAGAGAAGTGGTTGAGTTTACAAAGCAATATCATTTATGGACACTGTTATAGAACATGTATAGGTATTTATAGTGTTCTGATACTGTTATAGAACATCTATATGTATTTACAGTGTTCTGTTACTGTTATAGAACATGTATATGTATTTACAGTGTTCTGTTACTGTTATAGAACATGTATATGTATTTACAGTGTTCTGTTACTGTTATAGAACATGTATATGTATTTACAGTGTTCTGTTACTGTTATAGAACATCTATATGTATTTACAGTGTTCTGTTACTGTTATAGAACATGTATATGTATTTAGGTTTCTGTTAATGTTATAGAACATGTATATGTATTTAGTGTTCTGTTACTGTTATAGAACATGTATATGTATTTAGAGTGTTCTGTTACTGTTATAGAACATGTATATGTATTTACAGTGTTCTGTTACAGTTATAGAACATGTATATGTATTTACAGTGTTCTGTTACTGTTATAGAACATGTATATGTATTTACAGTGTTCTGTTACTGTTATAGAACATGTATATGTATTTACAGTGTTCTGTTACTGTTCTAGAGCATGTATATGTATTTACAGTGTTCTGATACTGTTATAGAACATGTATATGTATTTAGTGTTCTGTTACTGTTATAGAGCATGTATATGTATTTACAGTGTTCTGTTACTGTTATAGAACATGTATATGTATTTACAGTGTTCTGTTACTGTTATAGAACATGTATATGTATTTAGTGTTCTGTTACTGTTATAGAACATGTATATGTATTTACAGTGTTCTGTTACTGTTATAGAACATGTATATGTATTTACAGTGTTGTGTTCTGTTACTGTTATAGAACATGTATATGTATTTACAGTGTTCTGTTACTGTTATACAACATGAATATGTATTTAGTGTTCTGTTACTGTTATAGAGCATGTATATGTATTACAGTGTTCTGATACTGTTATAGAACATGTATATACATTTAGTGTTCTGTTACTGTTATAGAACATGTATATGTATTTTCAGTGTAATGTTACTGTTATAGAACATGTATATGTATTTACAGTGTTCTGTTACTGTTATAGAACATGTATATGTATTTACAGTGTTCTGTTACTGTTATAGAACATGTATATGTATTTACAGTGTTCTGTTACAGTTATAGAACATGTATATGTATTTACAGTGTTCTGTTACTGTTATAGAACATGTATATGTATTTACAGTGTTCTGTTACTGTTATAGAACATGTATATGTATTTACAGTGTTCTGTTACAGTTATAGAACATGTACAGGTGGCCCTCGGTTTACAACGGTTCAATTTGCACCGTTTCAGAATAACAACCTTTTTTCCCAGTCATGTGACTGCTATTGAAAAGCATTGAGAAGCAGTGCATTGATTAAAATAGCCAGTAGGTGGAGCTGTCCGCTTGTGTTGCAGCAAAGCCAAGCAAGCTGAAATTAATCAGTTTAACCAGACCTGAGCTATCGAGCAGATTTCAAAGGAACAAGATCTTCCTGTCTATAAATCAGTCCAGATTGGAAACATAGAAAGAATTGTTTGCAAAAAAATGCAAGTGAAGTCTGTGTTGTGTGATTATTTTATTAGGTTTATAATGTTGTTTAGCAAATGTTTTTGTTCATTTAACTTAGTTTAATTATATATTCTGTGTTGTGTGATTATTTTATTAGGTTTATAATGCTGTTTAGCATTTAAAGTCTTCATTTCAAAGCTTTAAAAATAATGTATTAGGTGTTACTTATGACAATTTTGAGAGGGGCCTGGAACCTAACTCCCTCCCTTCCCATTGACTTATATTATAAACTGGGTTTCAATTTACAACGGTTTCGATTTACAACCATTCCTTCTGGAACCTAACCCCGGCGTAAACTGAGGGCTACCTGTATATGTATTTACAGTGTTCTGTTACTGTTATAGAACATGTATATGTATTTACAGTGTTCTGTTACTGTTATAGAGCATGTATATGTATTTACAGTGTTCTGTTACTGTTATAGAACATGTATATGTATTTACAGTGTTCTGTTACTGTTATAGAACATGTATATGTATTTACAGTGTTCTGTTACAGTTATAGAACATGAATATGTATTTACAGTGTTCTGTTACTGTTATAGAGCATGTATATGTATTTACAGTGTTCTGTTACTGTTATAGAACATGTATATGTATTTACAGTGTTCTGTTACTGTTATAGAACATGTATATGTATTTACAGTGTTCTGTTACTGTTATAGAACATGTATATGTATTTACAGTGTTCTGTTACAGTTATAGAACATGTATATGTATTTACAGTGTTCTGTTACTGTTATAGAACATGTATATGTATTTACAGTGTTCTGTTACTGTTATAGAACATGTATATGTATTTACAGTGTTCTGTTACTGTTATAGAGCATGCATATGTATTTACAGTGTTCTGATACTGTTATAGAACATGTATATGTATTTAGTGTTCTGTTACTGTTATAGAGCATGTATATGTATTTACAGTGTTCTGTTACTGTTATAGAACATGTATATGTATTTACAGTGTTCTGTTACTGTTATAGAACATGTATATGTATTTAGTGTTCTGTTACTGTTATAGAACATGTATATGTATTTACAGTGTTCTGTTACTGTTATAGAACATGTATATGTATTTACAGTGTTGTGTTCTGTTACTGTTATAGAACATGTATATGTATTTACAGTGTTCTGTTACTGTTATACAACATGAATATGTATTTACAGTGTTCTGATACTGTTATAGAACATGTATATGTATTTAGTGTTCTGTTACTGTTATAGAACATGTATATGTATTTAAAGTGTAATGTTACTGTTATAGAACATGTATATGTATTTACAGTGTTCTGATACTGTTATAGAACATGTATATGTATTTAGTGTTCTGTTACTGTTATAGAGCATGTATATGTATTTACAGTGTTCTGTTACTGTTATAGAACATGTATATGTATTTACAGTGTTCTGTTACTGTTATAGAACATGTATATGTATTTACAGTGTTCTGTTACTGTTATAGAACATGTATATGTATTTAGTGTTCTGTTACTGTTATAGAACATGTATATGTATTTAGTGTTCTGTTACTGTTATAGAACATGTATATGTATTTAGTGTTCTGTTACTGTTATAGAACATGTATATGTATTTACAGTGTTCTGTTACTGTTATAGAACATGTATATGTATTTACAATGTTCTGTTACTGTTATAGAACATGTATATGTATTTAGTATTCTGTTACTGTTATAGAACATGTATAGGTATTTATAGTGTTCTGATACTGTTATAGAACATCTAAATGTATTTACAGTGTTCTGTTACTGTTATAGAACATGTATATGTATTTACAGTGTTCTGTTACTGTTATAGAACATGTATATGTATTTACAGTGTTCTGTTACTGTTATAGAACATGTATATGTATTTACAGTGTTCTGTTACTGTTCTAGAGCATGTATATGTATTTACAGTGTTCTGATACTGTTATAGAACATGTATATGTATTTAGTGTTCTGTTACTGTTATAGAGCATGTATATGTATTTACAGTGTTCTGTTACTGTTATAGAACATCTATATGTATTTACAGTGTTCTGTTACTGTTATAGAACATGTATATGTATTTAGGTTTCTGTTAATGTTATAGAACATGTATATGAAGTGGTTGAGTTTACAAAGCAATATCATTTATGGACACTGTTATAGAACATGTATAGGTATTTATAGTGTTCTGTTACTGTTATAGAACATGTATATGTATTTACAGTGTTCTGTTACTGTTATAGAACATGTGTATGTATTTAAAGTGTTCTGTTACTGTTATAGAACATGTATATGTATTTACAGTGTTCTGTTACTGTTATAGAACATGTATATGTATTTACAGTGTTCTGATACTGTTGAACATTTGGATAACAGCATTTTATTGAACTGAGTTACTAAGTAGTAACTGTGCAGTTCCACCTTAAGCTCCACAGTAGGAAAGGTCACAACAGGAATGGGCGAGGTTTTAACTATATGAGCTGAAGAGAACGCAAGTGGATTAGAAAAGGAATCTAACCCTACATAGATATATTTATCACAAAATGCGTTGGATTATGGGACTCACACTTCCATCGCTGCTCCTGGAGGTAGGTCACACCAATAGATCCCGGGATGCCTTTATCTATAAGTGCTAATACCTAATTTTTCTGGGTAATCAAGATTTCTATTTGGGGAAAAAAGTTATTTTAAGCTGGAAAAAGTACTCTGAGACAGTATTTTTTATATGTTTGATATTTCTATAAAAGCATAGACAACTGAGCCTTCCTTGGAATAGTTCTATTTTAAATAATTTGCCATTCTCACTGTTTGTATCCAGACAGAACTGGCCACTCCCTCCCCTTGCAATGTACCTGTCTCATTGATGTAGCTCAGTCAAAACTTTTATTTCAGGATTCAGATTGAGCATGCGGTTTTACACAACTTTGTTATTTACTTCTATTATCATTTTTTCCTTATGCTCTTATCTTTTGTTGAAAGGCAGGGACGTATGCTTAGAAGCCGACTCATTTTTGGAGCACTATATGGCAGCAGTTTTGCAAGAATGTTATCCATTTGCACTATTTCCTGCATTGTAGTGCTCTAGATGCCTAAATAGGTATCTCAAACACAGAATATCATGGGAACAAAGGACATTTGAAAATAGAGGTAAACTGAAAACTTTCTTAAAAGGGTTTGCTCTGTCTGAATCCCAAAATACTTTTATGGGGCATTTCATATCCTCTTAATTACTTAGAAAAATATTTCATAGAGCGCACCAATTTTCTATGATGACCTCAGATAAATTAACTACATAGATGTCCACTATAATTTATAAATTGTGTTTTCATTTATATTAGAGTCGTGGTGGAAGATATTATTGTAAATATATTATTCTGTTTTGTGAATACAATAGGAACTTTAAAAACTGTATCTGAATATACTTTATTAGTCAGCACCGCTTTGGGGTAAATATTGTAAAATGTTATCGATTCTGTCTCTTAACACTTTACAAACTAATAAAAAGTAACCAAATCTTATTGTGTAAATAGAATTCTATTGCTTTTGAGAGTCATTAGACCGACTATTTGTACTATTTGTAGATATATTCTGTTTTGAACTTTCTGGATATTCTTATGTTACAGAATGTGACAATTATAGAAATGAAACGGTACATTATCACCTACAGTATATGTTAGTTAGCAAATAAACTGATTGTAAAGTTCACTGATCATTTGTGCCATTTACAGAGTGGATGATATTGAACTATAGCTTGTAATTTAAATTGCTTAGATTTATTTTCTAGTACCATTTGGTTTTCATGATTGCTCTTGTTGTGTTTGGATTTTCTTAGGAAACTTTTCATGCCTATATGTATTGCATTTGTATGATTGGGTGCATTTTTTCCTTTTCTTTGTTGATCAGTAGCAATAATTTTTTTAGTGGCTTGTGACCAGATAGGGATATACATTATTAAACGTACATTAAATAGTAAACCAATGCCAGATACAATTATGTATTCAAAGCAGAGATTATCTTCAGAATAATATTAAGAAGTATTTTAGTTGTTTAAATATTGGATACCTGTAAATGTTTAGTCTTTACAAAGTACTCTGAGTCAGCAAGTACATTTCCTTAAACTGGTTATATCCTCTGCCGAGGTTTGTTTGAGTCTATTGTAAGTGACTTGTTAAAGTAACAATCTAATAGCGTAATAATCCTTTATTGAGGCATTGCATCACTTTTAGTTATATTTAAAGTGAAGGTTAAGTTACCTGTTTTACAAACTCAAATTCAATTCTATTTGCCAAATAAATATGAGTCTCATTCATCATTTTCTTCAATTTTAATATAAACAAAATCAACCAGTTTTTTTTTTTTATTATTTAATCACGTTCTCAAAAGTACCAATTGAAAATCTGGCCGTTAGGCGGCCGTCAATCTACGTCACCCGCCTCATATTTTAAATGTGCATGCGTTGCTGTCTTATCCTCCATTTAGGTATCTAAGATCGCTCACATTTCGCTATGTTGCATGCAAACTGAGCATTGGTGATTTAGATTGACGAGTATCGCATGCGCAGGAGTTGTTCACATCGGCGTTCCGCGCATGCGCAGTAGTTTGTATCTTTGTGCACGCACTTGGGAGATGCGTATAAAGCGAGTGGGATCGCTCTATACGTAACATCAGAGATAACCGGAAGTAGAGGTGGGGAGGAGTATGGACAGAAACGGTAGGGAGAATAATATATATTATAAATATTAAAATTCATAAATGAGATAAAAATAAACTTAGCGACCATCTTAATGTGCAATTAATGAATGCATTTAGCTATTCAAAGCATGAAAACTTTACCTTCACTTTTGCACCTCTATGTTGAAGCCATTTTTATACTTTTTAGCTCATTGATTATTTTTTTAAAGAGTGTGTTTTAGTAAACTGCAGAACATATATTGCTGTTTGTTATTTTCAGTAAATCGTGCACCTTAAAAACTAACCTGTTGAGAGAGAGGAGAGAGAAATACCAGATAGATAGATAGATAGATAGATAGATAGATAATAGATATATAGATGATAGATAGATAGAATACCTGTATCCGGGCAAAACAACACAGTTCTCGAGAGTATCAACAATCACAGACCTGACTGCAGAAAACAGCAGTTTTTATTTCATAAACAAATGAACGCCACACTCTGCTTTAAAGGGACAGTCTTGTCCAAAAAAAACTTTCATGATTCAGATAGGGCATGTAATTTTAAACAATTTTCCAATTTACTTTTATCACCAATTTTTCTTTGTTCTCTTGGTATTCTTAGTTGAAAGCTTAACCTAGGAGGTTCATATGCTAATTTCTTAGACCTTGAAGGCCGCCTCTTAAGAATGCATTTTAACAGGTTTTTCACCACCAGAGGGTGTTAGTTCAAGTTTTTCATATAGATAACAATGTGCTCATGCACGTGAAGTTACCTGGGAGCCATCACTGATTGGCTAAACTGCAAGTCTGTCAAAAGAACTGAAATAAAGGGGCAGTTTGCAGAGGCTTAGATACAAGATAATCACAGAGGTAAAAAATATATAAATATAACTGTGTTGGTTATGCAAAACTGGGGAATGGGTAAAAGAGGGATTATCTTTTTAAACAATAACAATTCTGGTGTAGACTGTTCCTTTAAATTACATTCACAGGTGATTTCAAAATAAACTTTACTACAAAAAGAAATCCTCTCTCTTTTCGAGCACTAAACTAAACATAATGAATGATACTAAATGAATTATACAAAACTAAATAAAAAAAGTTTTCATGAACCATTTTCTCAGCTAACGTTTCACTGCTCTCCTGTCCTCAGCAGGTTAAACAAAACATTCTCTGCCTAGGGTTCAGTAGCCTGGGATTTAAGCTGACGCTGATTAATTAATTAGGGAGAGGAGAATGGGAATATGAAGGATTCTGGGTCTTAAATAGACATAAAAACAAAATGTATGCTTACCTGATAAATTTCTTTCTCTTGCGATGTATCGAGTCCACGGATTCATCAAATACTTGTGGGATATTCTCCTTCCCAACAGGAAGTGGCAAAGAGAGCACCCACAGCAGAGCTGTCTATATAGCTCCTCCCCTAACTCCACCCCCCAGTCATTCGACCGAAGGCTAGGAAGAAAAAGGAGAAACTATAGGGTGCAGAGGTGACTGAAGTTTTATAATAAAAAATACTACCTGTCTTAAATAGACAGGGCAGGCTGTGGACTCGATACATCGCAAGAGAAAGAAATTTATCAGGTAAGCATAAATTTTGTTTTCTCTTGCAAGATGTATCGAGTCCACGGATTCATCCAATACTTGTGGGATACCAATACCAAAGCTTTAGGACACGGATGAAGGGAGGGAAAAGACAGGTACCTAAACGGAAGGCACCACTGCTTGTAGAACCTTTCTCCCAAAAATAGCCTCCGAAGAAGCAAAAGTATCAAATTTGTAAAATTTGGAAAAAGTATGAAGCGAAGACCAAGTCGCCGCCTTACAAATCTGTTCAACACTTTTAAAAGCCCATGTGGAATCCACTGCTCTAGTAGAGTGAGCTGTAATCCTTTCAGGAGGCTGCTGGCCAGCAGTCTCATAAGCCAAACGGATGATGCTTTTCAGGGAGAGGTTGCCGTAGCCTTTTGACTTCTCCGCTGTCCAGAATAGACAACAAACAATGAAGATGTTTGATGGAAATCTTTAGTTGCTTGTAAGTAGAACTTTAAAGCACGAACCACATCTAGGTTGTGCAACAGACGTTCCTTCTTGGAAGGAGGATTAGGACACAGAGAAGGAACAACAATTTCCTGATTGATATTCCTATTAGAAACAACCTTAGGAAGAAATCCAGGTTTGGTATGCAAAACCACCTTATCCGCATGGAAAACAAGATAAGGTGAGTCACACTGTAAAGCAGATAACTCAGAAACTCTTCGAGCCGAAGAGATAGCTACTAAAAACAGAACTTTCCAAGATAAGAGCTTAATATCTATGGAATGCATAGGTTCAAACGGAACCCCTTAAAGAACTTTAAGAACCAAATTTAAACTCCAGGGGCGCGATCCGATATACGGCGTAGTTTGCGGCGCAAGCGAGGGAACCCGCGTCGCCTGCAGTTTCAGCTCGCAACTCGAGGTATCCAATATGCGGCGCCGTCAGTTGCTAAAGTGGCGTAAGTCTGACAAAGTAGCGATGTCCAGAAATCTGCGTAAGTACAGATTTTTGGAGTCGCCAGTGACTTGCGCCACGTTAGAAACTGCCGGCGCCTACAAAACCTGACTAAAGTATGAAATCACCCGCACTGTCTAACACGCCTCCTAAACATAGCCCGACACGTCTAACCCTCTATCCGCTATCCCCCCTCACTAGCCTAACAATAAAAAAAGATATTAACCCCTAAACCGCCGCTCCCGTACCCCGCCGCAACCTAATAAAGTTATTAATCCCTAAACCGCCGCTCCCGTACCCCGCCGCCAGCTATATTAAATCTATAACCCCCTAAAGTGAGCCCCTAACACCGCCGCCATCTACCTTACCTACCCCCTAAAGTGAGCCCCTACCCCGCCGCCATCTATTTTAAAATTATTAACCCCTAATTTAATCCCCCTACCACGCCGCCATCTATATTAAATTATTTAACCCCTAAAATACTAAACTATCCCTACCACTAAACCTAAGTCTAACCCTACAAATAGCCCTGAAAAGGGCTTTTTGCGTGGCATTACCCCAAAGTAAACTGCTCTTTTGCCAGCCCTTAAAATGGCTTTTTGCGGGGCATGCCCCAAAGAAAACTGCTCTTTTACCAGCCCTTAAAAGGGCTTTTAGCGGGGCTTTGTCACAAAGTAAACAGCTCTTTTGCATCGAATCTAAATCCCCCTACACCGCCGCCAGCTATAATAAATGTATTAACCCCTAATCTAATCCCCCTATACCGCCGCCAGCTATATTAATATTATTAACCCCTAATCTAATCCCCCTAAAGTAATAAACTCTATTACCAGCCCTTAAAAGGGCCTTTTGCAGCGCTTTGCCCAAAAGTAAAAAGCTCTTTTGCCCTATAACCTGCCCTCCCTACACCGCCGCCACCTATATTAATAGTATTAACCCCTAATGTAAGCCCCTTACACCGCCGCCATCTCTATTAAAATTATTAACCCCTAATTTAATCTACCTACCCCGCCGCCAGCTATATTATCACATTATATATATTAACTATATTAACCCTAATTATATTAGGGTTAATATAGTTAATATAGTTACTATAGTATTTATATTAACTATATTAAATCTATCTAACCCTAACTAAATTCTTATTAAATAAATCTAATTCATATTATAAACTAAAATATTCCTATTTAAATCTAAATACTTACCTATAAAATAAACCCTAAGATAGCTACAATATAATTAATAATTACATTGTAGCTATGTTAGGGTTTATATTTATTTTACAGGTAAATTGTTAATTATTTTAACTAGGTATAATAGCTATTAAATAGTTATTAACTATTTAATAGCTACCTAGTTAAAATAATTACCCAATTACCTGTAAAATAAATCCTAACCTAAGTTACAAATACACCTACACTATCAATAAATTAACTAAACTACAAATATCTATCTAAAAATACAATTTTAAACTAAACTAAATTACAAAAAAAAAAAAACACTAAATTACAAAAAATAAAAAAGATTACAGCAATTTTAAGCTAATTACACCCATTCTAAGCCCCCGAATAAAATAATAAAGCCCCCCAAAATAAAAAAAATTCCCTGCCCTATTCTAAATTAAAAAAAGTTCAAAGCTCTTTACCTTACCAGCCCTTAAAAGGGCCTTTTGCGGGGCATGCCCCAAAGAATTCAGCTCTTTTGCATTTAAATAAATAAATATGATTGGTTCAGCCAATCGGATTGAACTTGAATCTGATTGGCTGATTGAATCAGCCAATCAGATTTTTCTACCTTAATTCCGATTGGCTGATAGAATCCTATCAGCCAATCGGAATTCGACGGACGCCATCTTGGATGACGTCATTTAAAGGTACCTCATTCGTCGTTCAGTCGTCGGCCGGGATGGATGCTCCGCGTTGGCGGAGCGAAGAAAGAAGATTGAAGATGCCGCTTGATGGAAGATGCTGCCGGATGGAAGAAGACTTTGCTGCCGCTTGGAGAAAGACATCGCCGGGATGAAGAATTCTTCTTTGCCGCTTGGAGAAAGACATCGCCGGGATGAAGAATTCTTCTTTGCCGCTTGGAGAAAGACATCGCCGGGATGAAGAATTCTTCTTTGCCGCTTGGATAGACATCGCCCGGATCGGATGAGGAGTTCGGCCCGGCGTGGTGAAGACAAGGTATGGAGATCTTCAGGGGGGTAGTGTTAGGTTTTTTTAAGGGGGGTTTGGGTGGGTTTAGAATAGGGGTATGTGGGTGGTGGGTTGTAATGTTGGGGGGGGGGTATTGTATATTTATTTAAATGCAAAAGAGCTGAATTCTTTGGGGCATGCCCCGCAAAAGGCCCTTTTAAGGGCTGGTAAGGTAAAGAGCTTTGAACTTTTTTAAATTTAGAATAGGGCAGGGAATTTTTTTTATTTTGGGGGGCTTTATTATTTTATTAGGGGGCTTAGAATAGGTGTAATTAGCTTAAAATTGCTGTAATCTTTTTTATTTTTTGTAATTTAGTGTTTTTTTTTTTTTGTAATTTAGTTTAGTTTATTTAATTGTATTTTTAGATAGATATTTGTAGTTTATTTAATTTATTGATAGTGTAGGTGTATTTGTAACTTAGGTTAGGATTTATTTTACAGGTAATTGGGTAATTATTTTAACTAGGTAGCTATTAAATAGTTAATAACTATTTAATAGCTATTATACCTAGTTAAAATAATTAACAATTTACCTGTAAAATAAATATAAACCCTAACATAGCTACAATGTAATTATTAATTATATTGTAGCTATCTTAGGGTTTATTTTATAGGTAAGTATTTAGATTTATATAGGAATATTTTAGTTTATAATATGAATTAGATTTATTTAATAAGAATTAAGTTAGGGTTAGATAGAGTTAATATAGTTAATATAAATACTATAGTAACTATATTAACTATATTAACCCTAATATAATTAGGGTTAATATAGTTAATATATATAATGTAATAACTATATTAACTATAATATACTTAGGGTTAATATAGATAATATAGCTGGCGGCGGGGTAGGTAGATTAAATTAGGGGTTAATAATTTTAATAGAGATGGCGGCGGTGTAAGGGGCTTACATTAGGGGTTAATACTATTAATATAGGTGGCGGCGGTGTAGGGAGGGCAGGTTATAGGGCAAAAGAGCTGTTTACTTTGGGGCAAAGCCCCGCAAAAGGCCCTTTTAAGGGCTGGTAATAGAGTTTATTACTTTAGGGGGATTAGATTAGGGGTTAATAATATTAATATAGCTGGCGGCGGTATAGGGGGATTAGATTAGGGGTTAATAATTTTTATATAGGTGGCGGCGGTGTAAGGGGTCAGATTAGGGGATAGATAAGGTAGATGGCAGCGGTGTAAGGGGTTCACATTAGGGGATAGATAAGGTAGATGGCGGCGGTTTTAGGGGTTCACATTAGGCGATAGATAAGGTAGATGGCGGCGGTTTTAGGGGCTCACAGTAGGGGGTTAGTTTATGTAGATGGCGGCGGGGTACGGGAGCGGCGGTTTAGAGGTTAATAACTTTATTAGGGATTGCGGCGGGGGATCACGGTTGACAGGTAGATAGACATTGCGCATGCGTTAGGTGTTAGGTTTTATTTAACAGATCGCGGGTGACAGCTAGATAGACATTGCGCATGCGTTAGGTGTTAGGTTTATTTTCTAGCTAGTTTAGGGAGTTACGGGGCTCCAATAGTCAGAGTAAGGCTTCTTACGGCTGCTTTTTGTTGCGAGGTGAAAATGGAGTAAGATTTCTCCATTTTCGCCGCGTAAGTCCTTACGCTGTATATTGGATACCAAACTGCGCTGGTTTGGTATACCTGCCTATGGCCCAAAAAACTACGGGCGACGGCAGAAATATACGCGCATAACTTCTAAGTTACGCCGTATATAGGATACCAAACCAGCGCAAATATTGGCGTCGCCGGCTTTTGCGGGCGACGATTTTTATCGGATCGACCCCCATGGCGGAGCAACAGGTTTAAACACAGGCTTGATTCTAACTAAAGCCTGACAAAACGCCTGAACATCTGGAACATCCGCCAGACGCTTGTGTAAAAGGATAGACAAAGCAGATATTTGTCCCTTTAAGGAACTAGCTGATAATCCCTTCTCCAATCCTTCTTGGAGAAAAAATAATAGCCTAGGAATCCTGATATTACTCCATGAGCAACCCTTGGAATCACACCAGTAAAGATATTTACGCCATATCTTATAATAGATTTTTCTGGTGACAGGCTTTCGAGCCTGAATCAAGGTATCAATGACCGATTCAGAGAAACCACGCTTTGCTAAAATCAAGCGTTCAATCTCCAAGCAGTCAGACGCAGAGAAAGTAGGTTTGGATGCTTGAATGGACCTTGAATCAGAAGGTTTGCCTCAGCGGCAGAGTCCATGGTGGGACGGATGACATGTCCACCAGGTCTGCATACCAAGTTCTGCGTGGCCACGCAGGTGCTATCAAAATCACTGTAGCTCTCTCCTGCTTGATTCTGGCAATCAGACGAGGAAGGAGAGGGAATAGTGGAAACACATAGGCCAGGTTGAAGGACCAGGGTACTGCTAGAGCATCTATCAGCACTGCCAGGGGATCCCTTGACCTGGACCCGTAACAAGGAAGCTTGGCGTTCTGACGAGACGCCATCAGATCCAATTCTGGTGTGCCCCATAGCCGAATCAGATGGGCAAACACCTCCGGATGGAGCTCCCACTCCCCCATTTTGGAAACCTCTATCATCGCTAGAGAACTCCTTGTTCCCCCTTGATGATTGATATAAGCTACAGTCGTGATGTTGTCCGACTGAAATCTGATGAATTTGGCCGCAGCCAGTTGAGGTCACGCCTGAAGCGCATTGAATATCGCTCTCAGTTCCAGAATGTTTATCGGGAGGAGAGTCTCCTCCTGAGACCATAACCCCTGAGCTTTCAGGGAGTTCCAGACTGCACACCAGCCCAGCAGGCTGGCATCTGTCGTAACTATGACCCACTCTGGTCTGCGGAAACACATTCCCAGAGACAGGTGAACTTGTGATAACCACCAGAGAAGAGAATCTCTGGTCTCCTGATCCAGATCTATCTGAGGAGATAAATCTGCATAATCCCCATTCCACTGTTCGAGCATGCGTAGTTGCAGTGGTCTGAGGTGTAAGCGAGCAAACGGAACTATGTCCATTGCCGCTACCATTAGTCCGATTACCTCCATACACTGAGCCACTGACGGCCGAGGAATGGAATGAAGAGCTCGGCAGGTGTTTACAAGTTTTAATTTCCTGACCTCCGTCAGAAATATTTTCATTTCTACCGAGTCTATCAGAGTTCCTAGGAAGGAAACTCTTGTGAGAGGGAAGAGAGAACTCTTTTTTATGTTCACCTTCCACCCATGAGATCTCAGAAAAGCCAACATGATGTCCGTGTGAGACTTGGCTAGTTGGAAAGTTGACGCTTGAATTAAGATGTCGTCTAGATAAGGCGCCACTGCTATGCCCCGCGGTCTTAAAACCGCTAGAAGGGACCCTAGCACTTTTGTGAAAATTCTTGGAGCCGTGGCCAACCCGAAGGGAAGGGCCACGAACTGGTAATGTCTGTCCAGAAAGGCGAACCTGAGAAATTGGTGATGATCTCTGTGGATAGGGATGTGCAGATACGCATCCTTTAAGTCCACAGTGGTCATATATTGACCCTCCTGGATCAGTGGCCAAATAGTCTTGAGATCCAAGATTGGTCTGAAAGTTCCTTCTTTTTTGGGAACCACAAACAGATTGGAGTAAAACCCTTGCCCCTGTTCCGCTCTTGGAACTGGGTGAATCACTCCCATGGTATCTAGGTCTTCTACACAACGTAAGAACGCCTCTCTTTTTGTCTGGTTTGCAGACAATTGAGAAATGTGAAATCTCCCCCTTGGGGGGGGGGAATCTTTGAAGTCCAGAAGATATCCCTGGGAAACAATTTCTAAAGCCCAGGAATCGTGAACATCTCTTGCCCAAGCCTGAGCGAAGAGAGAGAGTCTGCCCCCTACTAGATCCGGTCCCGGATCGGGGGCTACCCCTTCATGCTGTCTTGGAGGCAGCTGCAGGCTTCTTGGCCTGTTTACCCTTGTTCCAGGCCTGGTTAGGTCTCCAGGCTGACTTGGATTGAGCAAAATTCCCCTCTTGCTTTGCAGCAGGGGAAGCTGAAGCGGGACCACTCTTGACAATTCGAAAGGAACAAAAATTATTTTGTTCGGTCTTGATTTTATTTGCTTTATCCTGAGGGAGGGTATGGCCCTTCCCTCCAGTGATGTCTGAAATAATTTCCTTCAGTTCAGGCCCGAATAGGGTCTTACCTTTGAAAGGGATGGTCAAAAGCTTTGATTTTGATGACACATCAGCTGACCAGGACTTAAGCCATAACGCTCTACGCACTAAAATGGCAAAACCTGAATTTTTTGCCGCTAATTTAGCCAATTGAAAAGCGGCATCTGTAATGAAAGAATTAGCCAGCTTAAGAGCCTTAATTCTATCCAAAATATCATCTAATGGGGTCTCCCCCTGGAGAGCCTCCTCTAGAGCCTCGAACCAAAAAGCAGCTGCAGTAGTTACAGGAACAATGCATGCAATAGGTTAGAGAAGAAAACCTCGATGAACAAACATTTTCTTTAGGAGACCCTCTAATTTTTTATCCATAGGACCTTTGAAAGCACAACTGTCTTCAATAGGTATAGTGGTACGCTTAGCTAGTGTAGAAACAGCTCCCTCTACCTTAGGGATCGTCTGCCATGAGTCCAGCATGGTGTCAGATATGGGAAACATTTTCTTAAAAGTAGGAGGGGGATCGAATGGTATACCTGGTCTATCCCACTCCTTAGAAACAATATCCGCAATCCTCTTAGGGACCGGAAAAACATCAGTGTAAACAGGAACCTCTAAGTATTTGTCCATTTTACACAACTTCTCTGGAACCACAATAGGGTCACAATCATCCAGAGTTGCCAATACCTCCCTGAGCAACAAGCGGAGGTGTTCTAGCTTGAATTTAAAGGCCGTCATATCAGAGTCTGTCTGAGGGAGCGTCTTTCCTGAATCAGAAATCTCTCCCTCAGATAGCAAATCTCGTACCCCTACTTCAGAACATTGTGAGGGTATATCGGATACGGCTACTAAAGCGTCAGAAAGCTCATCATTTGTTCTTAACCCAGAGCTATCACGCTTCCCTTGCAACCCAGGCAGTTTAGATAAAACCTCTGTAAGGGTAGAATTCATAAATGCTGCCATGTCTTGTAAGGTAAATGAATTAGACGCACTAGAAGTACTTGGCGTCGCTTGTGCGGGCGTAACTGGTTGTGACACTTGGGGAGAACTAGATGGCATAATCTCATTTCTTTCTGTCTGAGAATCCTCTAGTGCTACATTTTTAAGTGCTACAATATGCTCTTTAACATTTATAGACATATCAGTACAAGTGGGACACATTCTAAGAGGGGGTTCCACAATGGCTTCTAAACATATTGAACAAGGAGTTTCCTTGATGTCAGACATGTTTAACAGGCTAGTAATGAGACAAGCAAGCTTGGAAAACACTTTATTCAATGTAAAACAACAAGTTAAAAAAAACAGTACTGTGCCTTTAAGAGAAAAAAACATGTACACGTTCTGCAAAACTGCTTAAAAATGCACCAAATCCTTCAAATTTTTTACAGTATATGTATTAAGCCTTAGTAAGGTTGCACCACCAGTAAAAAATGAAATTAACCCCTTAATAACAAAACCGGATTGACAAGAGTAAAAAAAAATGGTATATATACAGTCAGCACCTTGCCACAGCTCTGCTGTGGCGCCTACCTGCCCTTAGGGGTTGAATTTGAGGGAATAAAGCTTCGTTTTGGCCCCAAAACCGCTTCAGCACCCTCCTGTGTTGCAGCTTGCTGTCCAAAATGAATAAAAACTGTGCATCTAAGGCGCAAAATTAGGCCCCACCCACCTCTTACACGATGTCTGTTGGGCCTTAAAGTGACACCTCAAGTGTTAAAAACAGCCATGTGGGATGTAAATCCCAAAAATAAGCCAAATGAACCCTCTCAATAAAACGTCCCAAAACGTTTTTCCCAATTTTTAAAAAAAAACGTTTGCTCTATTATATGTGTCAACCAGCAGAGTAACTTAGCCCTTATGTAAGCTTGAAATACTACCAAAGTGTTTGATTACAGCTTCCCCTTCCCCTCATGGGGATAATGTCAGCCCTTTTCTGGAAATATCACAGTCTTTCTAGAAAAAAATGACTGAACATACCTCAGTGCAGCATAGCCTGCAAAACCGTTCCTCAACTGAAGTTTCCTGTACTCCTCAGCCTCTGTGGGAACAGCAATGGATCTTAGTTACAAATGCTAAGATCATCATCCTCTAGGCAGAAATATTCATCTTTTTTCTGCTTGAGAGTAAATAGTACACACCGGTACCATTAAAAATAACAAACTCTTGCTTGAAGAAAATAAAACTAATATTTTGTCACCACAATCACTTTACCCTTCCTTATTGCTTAGAGCCGGCAAAGAGAATGACTGGGGGTGGAGTTAGGGGAGGAGCTATATAGACAGCTCTGCTGTGGGTGCTCTCTTTGCCACTTCCTGTTGGGAAGGAGAATATCCCACAAGTATTGGATGAATCCGTGGACTCGATACATCTTGCAAGAGAAACCTTTTTTCTTTCTTTCCTGATTTAGACATTTGATCACCAGATGTGTTCAGCTAGCTCCAAGTAGAGCAAAACCGCTCCTTTAACAAAGGATACCAAGAGAATGGAGCAAATTTGACAATAGAACTAAATTGTAAAGTTGTTTAAAATGATATGTTTTATCTGAATCATGCCCTCTAGTACCCTTCCAGACACTCTGTGACCACATATACAGTATTTTAAATATATTTTATGTTCCCTTTGAAAGCATGCAGGGCAAACAGCACGTGGTATTATTTTTTTTTATTTCAGAAATAAATTCTGCAATCAAACACTTCATCATTTTTTTATTTGGCACCAATGCAGCTCCCCTAAATGCCATGACCTGGGAGTCTACACCAATGTTTTCCTACACGTTTGTAATGAAGTATAATTTTTGCAGAAAACAGCAGCAATAATCGCACTGTACAATAAAGAATACATTCTGATTTTGTAGAGGGTGGACATAACTCATTGAGTATCTAAAATAACACAATCTAATCTACTAGACATAAAATATGATTCTGTATAGACCTTTTGTAATACTCACCCACTGCTCCTGCCTGTTGCCCTAAACTGTGTATCTGCTCAGAGAAACAAGCAACCATGAAACGAACAACAAAACAACATGAGGCTGCCTGGTGATAGTAATTATATGCTAATAACATAACACCTACTGGGAAATAGAAAATATACTGTGAGGTCCTATTGTTGTAACCATCCCCTGGCAGCTGAACAAAGCCAGGAACATTCATATTTAAAATCTTCCTTTTTTCGTGATTTCACATCCTATATGTACTTTGGTGGGTTTAGGGCAGTGATGGCTAACCTTGACACCCCTGATGTTTCGGAGTTACATTTCTCATGATGCTCAACTAGATGGCAGAGTGCCTAAGCATCATGGGAAATGTAGTTCAAAAAAAATCTGGGGTGCCAAGGTTAGCCATCACTGGTTTAGGGTGTAATTATGTGTGCTTGTGTAGTGTGTAGTGTGTAAAGTAAAGTATGAAGTGTTAATATGTGAGAGTGTATCATGAGTGTTGTGTGTAGGGTATAAGTGTGACTGTAGGATGTTAGTGTTTGTAGGGTGAAAGTGTGTATATGCACATGTATAGAGTATGTGTAGGATGTTAGTGTTTGTAGGGTGAAAGTGTGTGTGTGCACATGTATAGAGTATGTGTAGGGTGTGCATTTATTTTAAGGTAATAGTGTGTGTGTGTGCATAGGTGTGTTTGTATGGTTTGAGTGTGTATGTGCATGTGTAGGGTGTGTTGGTAGGGGAGAGTGTGTATGTGCATGTGCAGGGTGTGTTTGTAGGGGGTAAGTGTGTATGTGCATGTGCAGGGTGTGTTTGTAGGGGTGAGTGCGTATGTGCATGTGCAGGGTGTGTTTGTAGGGGTGAGTGCGTATGTGCATGTGCATGTGTAGGGTGTGTTTGTAGGGGTGAGTGTGTATGTGCATGTGTAGGGTGTGTTTGTAGGGGTGAGTGTGTATGTGCATGTGCAGGGTGTGTTTTTAGGGGGTGAATGTGTATGTGCATGTGTAGGGTGCAATTGTAGGGGGTGAGTGTGTATGTGCATGTGCAGGGTGCAATTGTAGGGGGTGAGTGCATATGTGCATGTGCAGGGTGTGTTTGTAGGGGTGAGTGTGTATGTGCATGTGCAGGGGGTGTTTGTAGGGGGTGAGTGTGTATGTGAATGGTGTGTTTGTAGGGGCTGAGTGGGTGTGTTTGTAGGGGGTGAGTGTTTATGTGCCTGTGAAGGGTGCAATTGTAGGCGGTGAGTGTGAATGCGCAGGGTGTGTTTGTAGGGGTGAGTGTGTATGTGCATGTTTAGGATGTGTTTATAGGGTGTCAGTTTTTGTATAGTGTTTATGTGCATGAGTAGGGTGTGAGTGTTTGTATGAAAGAAAAAAATTTGGGTTTCACTTCCCTTTAATTTTTTTTAGCTCAGTGATTACTAAAATCGGCTGGGTGGTGCACCTGGGGAGAACACTGGGAATTGTTTTAGCGGTTAGTATTGCAAGTGATCTCCATTATTTGGATAATCACCTGCACCTCAGAGGAAATGGTAACACTGAACTATTGTTATCTTCTCGTTATGGCCATTTGGCAATGATCAGTCGGATATTAAAAGGATACAAAAAGAATGTCCTCAGCACTTAGGAAATAAATGCAAAAATATAGCCTCTGTGTTTTTTGCTTCAAAGTGGTTAAAAACAACTTACATATGCCTACTTAATACTAATGCTCGCTGGCAACCCCCCATACTCCTGCTGGTCAAGATAGACACACCTCTACAAAGCTAACAATAGAAAAACTGTAATCTATTGTAAAATGCCCCTTTTTAAATGAAACAAAGCACAGAGATTATACAAGTCTCACCTGGGCTGTAACAGGTACCTGAGGGTAGGAATGGAAAGACACTGAAAAATATCACCAATGATAGAAACATTCAGATATATGACTTTATAAAGTGGAAGCTTTAAGCATTTTCCACAAAAAAAAAAAGAAATAGTAAAACAACGAGTCACAATCTTAAATTAGAGGGTAGAAGATTCAGGAGAAATGTGAGGAAGCAATTTTTTACAGACAGGGTGGTGGATTCATGGAATAAACTTCCCATAGAGGTGGTAAACATAAAGACCGTAAAATAATTAAACCTGCCTGTGACATGCATAAGGCTATCCTTAGAAAACAGTAACATGTAATATGTGTAGACTTGATGGGACATGCATAAGGCTATCCTAAGAAAATAGTAACATGTAATATGGGTAGACTTGATGGGACATACATAAGGCTATCCTAAGGAAACAGTAACATGTAATATGGGTAGACTTGATGAGACATACATAAGGCAATCCGAAGAAAACAGTAACATGTAATATGTGTAGACTTGATGGGACATACATAAGGCTATCCTAAGAAAACAGTAACATGTAATATGTATAGACTTGATGGGACATATATAAGGCTATCCTAAGGAAACAGTAACATGTAATATGTATAAACTTGATGGGACATACATAAGGCTATCCTAAGGAAACAGTAACATGTAATATGTATAGACTTGATGGGACATACATAGGGCTAGCCTAAGGAAAAAGTAACATGTAATTTGTGTAGACTTGATGGGACATATATAAGGCTATCCTAAGGAAACAGTAACATGTAATATGTATAAACTTGATGGGACATGCATAAGGCTATCCTAAGAAAACAGTAACATGTAATATGTGTAGACTTGATGTGACATACATAAGGCTATCCTAAGAAAATAGTAACATGTAATATGGGTAGACATGATGAGACATGCATAAGGCTATCCTAAGAAAACAGTAACATGTAATATGGGTAGACTTGATGGGACATGCATAAGGCTATCCGAAGAAAACAGTAACATGTAATATGGGTAGACTTGATGGGACATGCATAAGGCTATCCGAAGAAAACAGTAACATGTAATATGTATAGACTTGATGGGACATACATAGGGCTATCCTAAGGAAACAGTAACATGTAATTTGTGTAGACTTGATGGGACATATTTAAGGCTATCCTAAGGAAACAGTAACATGTAATATGTATAAACTTGATGGGACATGCATAAGGCTTTCCTAAGGAAACAATAACATGTAATATGGGTAGACATGATGAGACATGCATAAGGCTATCCTAAGAAAACAGTAACATGTAATATGGGTAGACTTGATGGGACATGCATAAGGCTATCCGAAGAAAACAGTAACATGTAATATGGGTAGACTTGATGGGACATGCATAAGGCTATCCGAAAAAAAAGGAACATGTAATATGGGTAGACTTGATGGGACATGCATAAGGCTATCCGAAGAAAACAGTAACATGTAATATGTGTAGACTTGATGGGACATACATAGGGCTATCCTAAGGAAACAGTAACATGTAATATGGGTAGACTTGACGGGACATACATAGGGCTATCCTAAGGAAACAGTTACATGTAATATTGGTAGACTTGATGGGACATACATAGGGCTATCCTAAGGAAACAGTAACATGTAATATGTGTAGACTTGATGGGACATACATAAGGCTATGCTAAGGAAACAGTAACATGTAATATGGGTAGACTTGATGGGACATACATAAGGCTTTCCTAAGGAAACAGTAACATGTAATATGGGTAGACTTGATGGGACATACATAAGGCTAACCTAAGGAAACAGTAACATGTAATATGTGTAGACTTGATGGGACATACATAGGGCTATCCTAAGGAAACAATAACAGGTAATATGTATAGACTTGATGGGACATACATAAGGCTATCCTAAGAAAACAGTAACATGTAATATGTATAGACTTGATGGGACATACATAAGGCTTTCCTAAGGAAACAGTAACATGTAATATGGGTAGACTTGATGGGACATACATAAGGCTATCCTAAGGAAACAGTAACATGTAATATGTGTAGACTTGATGGGACATACATAAGGCTATCCTAAGGAAACAGTAACATGTAATATGGATAGACATGATGAGACATACATAAGGCTATCCGAAGAAAACAGTAACATGTAATATGTGTAGACTTGATGGGACATGCATAAGGCTATCCTAAGGAAACAGTAACATGTAATATGTGTAGACTTGATGGGACATACATAAGGCTATCCTAATGAAACAGTACCATGTAATATGTGTAGACTTGATGGGACATACATAAGGCTATCTTAAGAAAACAGTAACATGTAATATGTATAGACTTGATGGGACATGCATAAGGCTATCCTAAGAAAACAGTAACATGTAATATGGGTAGACTTGATGGGACATACATAAGGCTATCCTAAGAAAACACTAACATGTAATATGGGTAGACTTGATGGGACATACATAAGGCTTTCCTAAGGAAACAGTAACATGTAATATGGGTAGACTTGATGGGACATACATAAGGCTATCCTAAGGAAACAGTAACATGTAATATGGGTAGACTTGATGGGACATACATAAGGCTATCCTAAGGAAACAGTAATATGTAATATGGGTAGACTTGATGGGACATACATAAGGCTATCCTAAGAAAACAGTAACATGTAATATGTATAGACTTGATGGGACATACATAAGGCTTTCCTAAGGAAACAATAACATGTAATATGGGTAGACTTGATGGGACATGCATAAGGCTATCATAAGAAAACAGTAACATGTAATATGTATAGACTTGATGGGACATACATAAGGCTTTCCTAAAGAAACAGTAACATGTAATATGTATAGACTTGATAGGACATACATAGGGCTATCCTAAGAAAACAGTAACATGTAATATGTATAGACTTGATGGGACATGCATAAGGCTATCCTAAGGAAACAGTAACATGTAATATGTGTAGACTTGATGGGACATACATAAGGCTATCCTAAGGAAACAGTAACATGTAATATGTGTAGACTTGATGGGACATACATAAGGCTATCCTAAGAAAACAGTAACATGTAATATGTATAGACTTGATGGGACATGCATAAGGCTATCCTAAGGAAACAGTAACATGTAATATGGGTAGACTTGATGGGACATACATAAGGCTATCCTAAGGGAACAGTAACATGTAATATGTGTAGGTTTGATGGGACATACATAAGGCTATCCTAAGGAAACAGTAACATGTAATATGGGTAGACTTGATGGGACATACATAAGGCTATCCTAAGAAAACAGTAACATGTAATATGTATAGACTTGATGGGACATACATAAGGCTTTCCTAAGGCAACAGTAACATGTAATATGTATAGACTTGATGGGACATACATAGGTCTATCCTAAGAAAACAGTAACATGTAATATGGGTAGACATGATGGGACATACATAAGGCTTTCCTAAGGAAACAGTAACATGTAATATGTGTAGACTTGATGGGACATACATAGGGCTATCCTAAGGAAACAGTAACATGTAATATGTATAGACTTGATGGGACATACATAGGTCTATCCTAAGAAAACAGTAACATGTAATATGGGTAGACATGATGGGACATACATAAGGCTATCCTAAGGAAACAGTAACATGTAATATGTGTAGACTTGATGGGACATACATAGGGCTATCCTAAGGAAACAGTAACATGTAATATGTATAGACTTGATGGGACATACATAAGGGTATCCTAAGGAAACAGTAACATGTAATATGTATAGACTTGATGGGACATACATAAGGCTATCCTAATGAAACAGTAACATGTAATATGTGTAGACTTGATGGGACATACATAAGGCTATCCTAATGAAACAGTAACATGTAATATGTATAGACTTGATGGGACATACATAAGGTTATCGTAAGGAAACAGTAACATGTAATATGTGTAGACTTGATGGGACATACATAAGGTTATCGTAAGGAAACAGTAACATGTAATATGTGTAGACTTGATGGGACATACATAGGGCTATCCTAAGGAAACAGTAACATGTAATATGTATAGACTTGATGGGACATACATAAGGCTATCCTAAGGAAATAACATGTAACATGTATAGACCTGTTATCTACCTTCAAATTCTGTTTCAATGCAGACATTGAAATAATTAACCAAAATATGCTAGTGATTATCCCCCACCATAATTACCTATAACTAACTGTACTTGTAGATCTAATAAGTTTCCTTCTATTATAGTATCGGTTTCTGTTTCTTTACGCACCTTCTTCAAGAATGAAAGGGAATCTGCAAACTCATTGTTTACCTATTCAGTGAAGGAAACAGTAACATGTAATATGTATAGACTTGATGGGACATACATAAGGCTATCCTAATGAAACAGTAACATGTAATATGTGTAGACTTGATGGGACATGCATAAGGCTATCCGAAGAAAACAGTAACATGTAATATGTGTAGACTTGATGGGACATACATAGGGCTATCCTAAGGAAACAGTAACATGTAATATGGGTAGACTTGACGGGACATACATAGGGCTATCCTAAGGAAACAGTTACATGTAATATTGGTAGACTTGATGGGACATACATAGGGCTATCCTAAGGAAACAGTAACATGTAATATGTGTAGACTTGATGGGACATACATAAGGCTATGCTAAGGAAACAGTAACATGTAATATGGGTAGACTTGATGGGACATACATAAGGCTTTCCTAAGGAAACAGTAACATGTAATATGGGTAGACTTGATGGGACATACATAAGGCTAACCTAAGGAAACAGTAACATGTAATATGTGTAGACTTGATGGGACATACATAGGGCTATCCTAAGGAAACAATAACAGGTAATATGTATAGACTTGATGGGACATACATAAGGCTATCCTAAGAAAACAGTAACATGTAATATGTATAGACTTGATGGGACATACATAAGGCTTTCCTAAGGAAACAGTAACATGTAATATGGGTAGACTTGATGGGACATACATAAGGCTATCCTAAGGAAACAGTAACATGTAATATGTGTAGACTTGATGGGACATACATAAGGCTATCCTAAGGAAACAGTAACATGTAATATGGATAGACATGATGAGACATACATAAGGCTATCCGAAGAAAACAGTAACATGTAATATGTGTAGACTTGATGGGACATGCATAAGGCTATCCTAAGGAAACAGTAACATGTAATATGTGTAGACTTGATGGGACATACATAAGGCTATCCTAATGAAACAGTACCATGTAATATGTGTAGACTTGATGGGACATACATAAGGCTATCTTAAGAAAACAGTAACATGTAATATGTATAGACTTGATGGGACATGCATAAGGCTATCCTAAGAAAACAGTAACATGTAATATGGGTAGACTTGATGGGACATACATAAGGCTATCCTAAGAAAACACTAACATGTAATATGGGTAGACTTGATGGGACATACATAAGGCTTTCCTAAGGAAACAGTAACATGTAATATGGGTAGACTTGATGGGACATACATAAGGCTATCCTAAGGAAACAGTAACATGTAATATGGGTAGACTTGATGGGACATACATAAGGCTATCCTAAGGAAACAGTAATATGTAATATGGGTAGACTTGATGGGACATACATAAGGCTATCCTAAGAAAACAGTAACATGTAATATGTATAGACTTGATGGGACATACATAAGGCTTTCCTAAGGAAACAATAACATGTAATATGGGTAGACTTGATGGGACATGCATAAGGCTATCATAAGAAAACAGTAACATGTAATATGTATAGACTTGATGGGACATACATAAGGCTTTCCTAAAGAAACAGTAACATGTAATATGTATAGACTTGATAGGACATACATAGGGCTATCCTAAGAAAACAGTAACATGTAATATGTATAGACTTGATGGGACATGCATAAGGCTATCCTAAGGAAACAGTAACATGTAATATGTGTAGACTTGATGGGACATACATAAGGCTATCCTAAGGAAACAGTAACATGTAATATGTGTAGACTTGATGGGACATACATAAGGCTATCCTAAGAAAACAGTAACATGTAATATGTATAGACTTGATGGGACATGCATAAGGCTATCCTAAGGAAACAGTAACATGTAATATGGGTAGACTTGATGGGACATACATAAGGCTATCCTAAGGGAACAGTAACATGTAATATGTGTAGGTTTGATGGGACATACATAAGGCTATCCTAAGGAAACAGTAACATGTAATATGGGTAGACTTGATGGGACATACATAAGGCTATCCTAAGAAAACAGTAACATGTAATATGTATAGACTTGATGGGACATACATAGGTCTATCCTAAGAAAACAGTAACATGTAATATGGGTAGACATGATGGGACATACATAAGGCTATCCTAAGGAAACAGTAACATGTAATATGTGTAGACTTGATGGGACATACATAGGGCTATCCTAAGGAAACAGTAACATGTAATATGTATAGACTTGATGGGACATACATAAGGGTATCCTAAGGAAACAGTAACATGTAATATGTATAGACTTGATGGGACATACATAAGGCTATCCTAATGAAACAGTAACATGTAATATGTGTAGACTTGATGGGACATACATAAGGCTATCCTAATGAAACAGTAACATGTAATATGTATAGACTTGATGGGACATACATAAGGTTATCGTAAGGAAACAGTAACATGTAATATGTGTAGACTTGATGGGACATACATAAGGTTATCGTAAGGAAACAGTAACATGTAATATGTGTAGACTTGATGGGACATACATAGGGCTATCCTAAGGAAACAGTAACATGTAATATGTATAGACTTGATGGGACATACATAAGGCTATCCTAAGGAAATAACATGTAACATGTATAGACCTGTTATCTACCTTCAAATTCTGTTTCAATGCAGACATTTAAATAATTAACCAAAATATGCTAGTGATTATCCCCCACCATAATTACCTATAACTAACTGTACTTGTAGATCTAATAAGTTTACTTCTATTATAGTATCGGTTTCTGTTTCTTTACGCACCTTCTTCAAGAATGAAAGGGAATCTGCAAACTCATTGTTTACCTATTCAGTGAAGGACAAAGGGCAGGGAAGAAATATATTGCTTTTTAAAGGGATATGAAACCCACAACATTTCTATTGTGATTCAGCCAGAGCATACAATAAAAAATTTTTTTATTTCTATTATCAAATTTGCTTTGTTCCCATGATATTCTGTGTTGAAGAGATACCTAGGTAGGCAACTGCAGCGCTACATGGCAGGAAATAGTGCTCCAGATGTGTGCACGCTCCTAAACTTTTGTCTCTGCTCTTCAACAAAAGATACCAAGAAAACAAAGATAAATGCTATTAGAAGTACATTGGAAAATTGTTTAAAATTGCATGCTCTATCTGAATCATGAAAGAAGAATTTTGTGTTTCATGTCGCGGGATTATGGTAAACAGACATGGAACCTTTCATGCTTCGGACAGTGATTATAATTTTATCAGATGTTTCATTATTCTTCTAATATCAAATTTACTTTACTCTTCTCTGTATTCTTTGTTGAAAAGCATACCTAGGTAGGCCCAGAAGCAGCAATGCACTAGTGTGAGCTAGTTACTGATTGGTGACTGCACAATATATGCTTCTTGTGATTGGCTCGCCTTTGTTCAGCTGTGTACCCATTATGTGCCTTTAAACATTATTCTGACCCCTCTGCACCAGAATAGATTCCAATACATTGTAGAAATCTAAAAGTTGAAAGAGTAAAGGTTGTCTATAAATTGTAAAGAGAAAAAGTAAGAGGTTTGCAGAAGGAATTGATTGATAGCAGATGTGTATACAGTAAATACACTAAAAGATGGTCGGTTTATACAGTATACCCACTGTACATTAAAGTATTTGCTATAGATAGATAGATAGATAGATAGATAGATAGATAGATACAGATGTAGATACAGATAGATAGAGTTAGATATAGATAGATAGATGATAGATAGATACAGATGTAGATAGATAGATAGATAGATAGATAGATAGATAGATAGATAGGGGGATATTTATCAAAGATCTGGCGGACCTGAACCGACAATGCGGATCAGGTCCGACAGACCTCGCTTAATGCGGAGAGCAATACGCTCTCCGTATTCAGCATTGCACCAGCAGCTCTTGTGAGCTACTGGTGCAACGCCGCCCCCTGCAGATTCACGGCCAATCAGCCGCCAGCAGGGGGTTGTCAATTAACCCGAACATACTCGATCGGGTTGAATTGCAGCGATGTCTGTCCGTCTGCTCAGAGCAGGCAGACAAGTTATTGAGCAGCAGTCATTAGACCGCTGCTTCATAACTGCTGTTTCTGGCGAGCCTGCAGGCTTGCCAAAAACACGGGCCCTCAAGCTCAATCTGGAGCTTGATAAATGGGCCCCATAGAGTTAGATAGATAGATACAGATGAAGATATAGATAGTTAGTTAGATAGATATAGATAGATGGACAGAGATGGATAGATGGACAGGTATATTTGCATGCAGATGTTTTGTAATGCAGTAAATATTTTCTATTACATGTATAAAATATGACATGAATGTCTCTTTTAACATCAATGAATCAACAGTTTGATTGTCAGAGACTGTTGCAGTGAGTTGTGCATTTGATGATGTGTTTCAGCTCTTTCTGTTATTCAGGGCCTGATATTTAAAACCTCTCTGCTCAGGTGAGAGGATCTAAAATGACCCTCAAGCACTGTGAGATCCCTAGTGAAATCTTCAAAAGGCAGATTTTGCTTTACTTCTCCAAGGGGCGTTCCATGTATTTCTGTAAGTGAAAGCGAGACAAGCCCAGAGGAATATAGCAATGCATGATATGAGAGTTTTGTTGCATTTACACTTTGTGCTTTGTATTTCTTATCACTTTATACTTCAGATTAACTTTTATTAGGTTTAAACTTTGTTCTTTCTACTTTGTATTTTATTTTGTATACAGTAGTGTATTTTAGGATTGTGATTTTACTAATTCTGATTATGCTTTCACAGTTTTTGTGTAACTTTAACAAATTAGTCTCATACTTTGTATATTTATGTGTATCTTTTAAAAATTTACATTGCACTTTGAATTTCTTTTAGTTAAATTGTAATTGAAAAACCATCAGTTTCCCAGAGAGTGTGATTATTTTATATGGGCCAGATAATCCAACATTCTCTAGTTTGGAGAGATATTATAGTGCTGATTTCACAGGGGCTGAACTAACTGAATATTCTAAGAAAAGGGTGTAACCAGGAAATCCCAGAGAGATGAGAGATGCTTTCCATAGAAAGTAATGAAGCTCTATGGGATACAAAATGTCACATGGGAGAGAGAAGGTAACTGGAGAATGCATGGGGCTGATATAAAGGCTCAGTTTTCATTAAACTGAAATGCATTTACTACAATTTAACTTGCTTTTGTCTATATTTTAGTATATATTACTTATCTGTTAGTTAAAATAAGTGTATTGTGAATTTTGAGCAAACTTCACCTGCATACTGCTGGTCAGATAAATTAATAAGATCAGCTTGTTTAAACTGCTTACAAAATTTCACAAGACTTGGGAGAGAGCTTCAGACTTACACTGGGAACTCCCCTGTTCAGCCCAGGGAATTGCCCTGTCCCTCCCATTTTCTGAATGCTGTCATTTTTAGTTTGCAATGCAGCAAATACAAGGTGCAATGTAATTTGTAAAAGCTATATAGAAATATAAAGTATGATCCTAAGATGTAAACGTAACACAGAAACTTTCTAAACATAATCAGAATTTATAAAATCACTGATATAGCTAAATTTAAATGTATCAAAATATAAATGAGAAAATGCAAAGCTTAAAGGGACAGGAAACACCAACATTTTCTTTCTTGATTAGGATAGAATATACAATTTTAAACAACTTTCCAATTTACTTCTATTATCAAATTTGCTTCATTATCTTGTTATCCTTTAACATCATTACACTACTGGCAGCTAGTTGAACACATCTAGTTAGCCAATCACAAGAGATAAATGTGTGCAGACACTATTCAGAAACTAGCTCCCACTAGTGTAGTATATATGTGTATTCTTTTTCAAAAATGGATACCAAGAGAACAAAGCACATTTGAAAATAGAAGTTAACTTAAAAGTGTCTTAAAATGACATGCTCTATCAGAAACATGCAAGTTTAATTTTGACTTTCCTATCCCTTTAAATGCAATAATACTAAAAGGACCCAATCTGAAATGTAAAGTAATATAAAATACAAAAGCATGAAGTGTACGTGTAAGTTACAAAACTCTCATATCACACAGTACTGCATTGTACTGGGCTTGTCTCTACTTCACATACAGAAATGAGAGAGATTTTGCAGTGCTGAAGAGTTCTGCCATTTTTCTTTTTAATATTCAGTGAGTTCAGCCCCTGTGAATTCTGAACTAAAATCTCTCTCCAAGCTGGAGAATACTTTGAATATCAGGGCTCAGTGAGTACTTAGAACTTGTATCATTTTTGCCTAGTTCATTATAGGCTTCTCTAATCTGTTTATAAACATTTATGGTACTTGATTTTAACTTGAAATACAGTATTGTGAAAAAATATTTGCTCCCTTCCTAATCTTTTCACACTGAATGATTATAGATCTACTTACAAAAAATAGCACAAGTCAAAGAGAACACAAAACTCAGTTTTTAAATAATAATTTTAATTAATAAAAAAAAATATTCTTGACCAACTGCCCTGTGTGAAAAAAGATTTACCCTCTGAATTTAAATGGACAGTAAAGTCAAAATGAAACTTTTGTGACTCCGAGCATCACATTTTAAACAACCTTCCAATTTACATGTCTTTAGTACTCTATGGCAGCAGTGTATGTAACAATGTATAACACTGAAACAAACATTGTTGCAAAACACTGCAGGCATAGAGTATAAAGATACATGCACACCCCTGAAGCCCTAACTAGATTTGCTCTTCAACAAATGATATCAAAAAAATGAAGCACATTTGATAACAGAAATAAATTGGAATGTTTTTTAGCCCCTTCATGCAGGGGGTTGAAACACTTGCTGGAAAATTGAATTTCTTAAATACCTAAAAGGGAAGACTGCAGGAAGCTATACAAGGTAGAACGATCCATGCCATCCTAGCGGCGTTAAAGCCCAGAGCTGTTAGCACAGCACAGAACGTCCTAACGGCATGAAGAGTTAAAATTACATGCTGTAGCTGAATCATGAAAGTTTATTTTTTTCTCTACTGTCACTTTAATAACTGCTTGCACCTCCTTTATCAGCAACAAATGCAACAAAATCCTTTCTGCTAATTAAGATCCATTTTACGCATTACTATGGGGGAATTTTGGCCTACTGTTATTTGCAAAGTCCCTATAACTCAATATCGGACGGAGTTTAAGCATACATTTTTTTTAAGGTACTTCTCAGTAGGGTTCAAGTAAGGTCTAGGTCACTCCAAATCCTTAATGTTGTTTTGTTTAAACCATTCTGAAGTGGACATGCTCTTGTTTTTGGATCATTGTCCTGCTGCATAACCCAATTATACTTCAGCCTTAGATCATTGACTGCTAACCGGACATTCTCCTTCAAAATGTTCTGGTAGAGAACATAATTCATGGTTCTTTTTAATGATTGCAAGTCCTCCAGGTGCTTGAGGTAGCAAAGCATCATAACACCATTGCACTACCACTACCCCAAGCCATCACACTACCACCACCCACATCATCAAATTACCATCAACGTAAATACTTACACTACCACTGCCCCACACCATTGCACAACCATCACACCACACCAACACACTAGCACCACTACCACTGCTGACACCATTACACTATCACTGCTCACACCATTAAAATACCACAACACCACATCACTGCACAAACACCCCACCAACACCCTAGCACTGCCTAAGACCATTACACTACTACTTCCCCATACCATCACCCTACCACTGCTCACACTATTACACTACCACTGCCCACACCATTACACTACCACTGCCTAACACCATCACATTACCACTGCCCACACCATCACATTACCACTGCCCACACCATCACACTACCACTGCCCACACCATTACACTACCACTGCCTCATACCATTACATTACCACTTCCCACACCATTACACTACCACTGCCTCACACCATTACACTACCACTGCCTCATACCATTACACTACCGTTGCCTCATACCAATACACTTCCACTGCCCCATACCATCACACTAACACTGCCCACACCATTAAAGTACCACAGCCCCACACGATTACACTACCACTGTCCCATACCATCACACTAACACTGCCCACACCATTACACTACCACTGCCTCACACCATTACACTACCCCTGTCCTATACCATCACACTAACACTGCCCACACTATTACACTACCACTGCGTCACACCATTACACTACCCCCACCCTGCATGATTACACTACCACTGACCCACACTGTCACAGTACCACCATCATGTTTTATTGCTAGTTTGATGTTCTTATTGTGAAAAGATGCATTTGCTTTATTCTACACAAAATGGGATTTGTTTCTCATCTGCCAACAGAACAATATAACAAAAGGATTTAGGATCAATGTGCTTTTTTGCATGTTGTTTTTTTTTTTTTTTTGCAAATGTGAGACTACACTAGATTACGAGTTTGGCGTTATGAGTGAAAAAGCATTGTTATGGCCCATAACAATGCTTTTTCCCTAACGCCGCTATTAAAAGTCTTGTCAGAATAGCTGTACCGCACACTTTTTTGGCCGTCACGCAACATCAGTACCGCACTTAAAGAAAAGTCCTTTTTCAATGGGACTTCCATAGCGCCGGTATTACAAGTTTTGCTGTGAGGCCAAAAAGTGAGCGGTACTGCCTAAAATGACAACATCCGTACCGCCACCTAAAGTCAGTAGTTATGAGTTTTACGTTACAAAGCTGTAGCATAAAACTCATAACTAAACTGTCACAAAGGACACTAACACTCATAAACTTCCTATTAACCCCTAAACCGATGCCCTCCAGCATCGCAAACACTAAAATAAAATTATTTACCCCTAATCTGCCGCTCCGGACATCGCCGCCACTGAAAAAATGTATTAACCTCTATTCCGCCGCTTCCCGACATCGTTGCCACTATAATAAACCTATTAACCCCTAAACCCCTGCCCTCCCGCATCGTAAACACTAATCTGGCGTCCGCCCCACACCGCCGCTATAATAAACCTATTAACCCCTGAAACCGCAGCCCTCCCACATCGCAAACACTATTTAAAGATTATTAACCCTTTATCTGCCGTCCAACCACAACGCAGCTATAATAAACCTATTAACCCCTAAACCTAACCCTAACGTAACCCTAACCCCCCCTAACCTAAATATAATTAAAATAAATCTAAATAAAACTTACAATTATTACCTAAATAATTCCTATTTAAAACTAAATACCTGTAAAATAAAACCTAAGCTAGCTACAATATAACTAATAGTTATATTGTAGCTAGCTTAGGTTTTATTTTTATTTTACAGGTAAGTTTGTATTTATTTTAACTAGGTAGACTAGTTAGTAAATAGTTATTAACTATTTACTAACTACCTAGTTAAAATAAATACAAACTTACGCCGCTGCTGGCTGCCACACTTTCCTCAGGCTCCTGACCTCTTCTGGATTTATCTTAATTTTAAACTTCTTACATTCAAAATTCATCATAATTATTTCAAGGACCAATACCGACTCCACATAACGCACAACTAGACTCATAAAAATTGAACGGATGACATTACTAAAGTGAGATACTCAACGGATGGAAATATACTCCCACCGGACCATCTTACTACCAGAAAGAGATACCTTCAGCTAAACACCACAAACAAGGTACACTTAAACTAAAAAAACAAAAAAAAAACCAGACTGAACCCATGCACAAATTGGGTTTTGGATTTCATCATCCATTTAGCAATGCTCAGATTTCATTTCTAAACACAAGAAAAACTAATTGATTAAAGGGACAGTAAACACCAGAATTTTTGTTGTTTAAAAAGATAGATAATCCCTTTATTACCCATTCCCCAGTTTTGCAAAACCAACACAGTTATATTAATACACTTTTTACTTATGTGACTAACTTGTATCTAAGCATCTTCTGACCGCCCCTAATCACATGACTTTTAGTTATTATCTATTGACTTGCATTTTAGCCAATTAGTGAAGTGTCTGCCACTAGCCACGGGCGTGATCACAATGCTATCCATATGGCCTACATGAGCTTGTTCTCCCCTGCTGTGAAAAGTAAATAAAATAGAGGCGGCCTTCAAGGGCTTAGAAATTATCATATGTGCCTTCCTAGATTTGCTTTCAACTAGATTACCAAGAGAACAAAGCAAAATTGTTGATAAAAGTAAATTGGAAAGTTGTTTAAAATTACATGCCCTATTTGAAAAATGAAAGTTTTTTTGGACTTGACTGTCCCTTTAAGTCTATTTTACTAAAATACATTGGTTTTAAAATCCCTGCATGCTTTCTTATCTGTTATCTACAATGCAGCCTGAAGAGCAAAATCTCACACCTCACTCTGGCCTGAATCCTATAGAGCAGGGCAATGTAACCAGCCCCCACTGCTAACATTCCTACAAATACTAGAAGCTATTTTAACCCCTTCACTGCAGAGGGAATGACCACCTATACACCCTCACATCTGCACTCCTTAAGACCCCAAAAAGCGGTCGCAGCACTCAGTCCCTCACTAGTGGCTACCCTAAAATCACTCAGCATTTTCAAAGGGACCAACAGGGGCTGTCATGGAGGAAAATCAAAATTTAAAGTTCTATATCCTGACACTATCACAGCTGCCCCACCACCCTGTCCACCCGCAAGCCCAATTGAAGTGATCCAACCTAAAAGCCACAAAAAACGCACTATCAAATCAAGAAAATCTGTTTGTGTGATCCCTATTAGAAGACACGTTGTCTTCAAAGTACAGAGCAAAAACTCAGAATCCCAAGACTGTCCTATGCAATGCCAGATCAATAATGAACAAAGCAGCTATTATTTCCGACCTTATTGAAACATGCGAATTAGCATGCATCACAGAATCATGGTTAGATGAAAATGCAGGGCCTATTCTAGAGGCAGCCATTCCAGACAATTACACAGTGTCCCAAGACAAGATTGCAAGGGAGGCGGAGTTATGATCTGTGCAAAATCATCCTTAAATCCCAGACCAATATCAGTCCACAAAACCCAATCTTTTGAATGTGTAGCTGCCAGCCTCTCAATAGAGAGAGGATTCAGAATACTGCTAATATACAGACCCCCAGGAGATGGGAAGAGATTTCTTCAGGAACTCCCAGACCTTTTGGCTGGCTTAATCCTTGAACACCCCAGATGGCTTATATTTGGAGACTTCAACACTTGGATTGACAACACCCTATCCCTGCTTGGGCAGGATCTCCTCAGCTTGATGAGTACACTCGGCTTTACACAAATAGTCACCACTCCCACCCACAGAAAAGGTCATACACTTGATCTAGTGTTTCAGTCTGGACTAGAAGTGTCACCAGTAACTGTAAACCCAGTTACCTGGTCAGACCACCACTCCATTCACTTCTCCATTGTATCACAATCAACCAGACACCAGCCTCAGAACCTGGTCAAACACCGCTTATTAAAAGGGGTGACACCACTGGATGTAGCATCACATATGGATCTAAGTGAACTAATGGGCACCTGCGAAGACCCCAGCTCCTTAGTCCGACTCTACAACAAAACCATGAGAGACACCCTAGAAAGCATTGCACCATCTCGCATGCACACTGTCCAAACCCACAACAATGTACCGTGGTTTGATAGGTCCATCAGAGAAATGAAAAGAACAGGACGTAAGCTCGAGAGAAAGTGGCGCAGAACACATGATCCAGAGGATAAAGCCGCTCTTACCAAACATCTAAATAAATATCAATCCAAGATAACTCAGAAAAAATCTTCATTTTTATCACGCAAAATTGCACTCTCCCACAATAGACCCAGGCAACTGTTTCGCACAGTAGAAAGGCTCTGCAAACCAGCATGCATGCTTAGCCCCACCAACTTTTCTCAGGATAAATGTGAAGCATTTGCAAACTTCTTCAGAGACAAGATTTCCTCAATCCAAATCACTATCACAGCAGGCCAAACAGTTACACACCAGAACCACTACAATGGAATGCCAGATTGCCCCAGTTTATGGTCCACTTTTACAAATGTGGATATAAAAGAAGTTAAAAACACCATACAAAAGTTGCACCCTACTACATGTGACTTAGACCCTGCTCCAACTCAGCTCATATCTGGATGCATTGAAACACTTGCCCCAGTCCTCACAAAAATAGTGCAGTGTTCACTAAAAACAGGAGACTTTCCAGATCCTCTAAAAGAAGCTGTGGTAAAACCACTCCTAAAGAAACCTTTATTAGACCAAGACTGCATGACTAATTACAGACCAGTATCCAACCTCCCATTTCTGGGGAAAATAATTGAAAAAGTAGTGGCAACTCAACTGGAAGCCCATCTATCACGCCTAAACATATTCGATCCTTTCCAGTCAGGCTTTAGATGCCGCCACAGCACTGAAACAGCGCTAGTGCGAGTGCTAAATGATCTCCTCATGGCAAGAGACAAAGGTGATTACTCCATTCTAATCCTCCTGGATCTCTCAGCTGCATTTGACACCATTGACCATAGGATTCTAATAGAGTGCTTGCAGTACATCTGTGGTCTAGGAGGCACAGTCCTTAACTGGTTTAAATCTTTCCTCGCTGGTAGATCACAGAGAGTAATATCAGGATCAAGCTCATCAGCACCAACAGAACTGGCCTGCGGAGTTCCACAAGGATCTATCCTGTCTCCCATACTATTCGCAATTTATTTACTACCACTGAGGGACATCATTAACCGACATGGCCTAAGGTATCATTGTTACACTGATGACACACAACTCTACTTCTCCTTTGCTCCAGATACTACAGACCCAGCATGCCGCATAAACAGTTGCTTAACAGACCTCATAGAATGGATGAATGCTAGCTGTCTCAAAGTAAACCCGGACAAAACAGAGTTACTCTTGGTGAGGGGACCCCGGGCATCAAAAATATCCCACGATCACCCAACTGGCCTGGAGCTTGGAGGCTCTAAACTCGTTAGTTCAGCAAAGGTACGAAACCTCGGAGTGCTGATTGACGCTGGACTATCTTTTAAACAACAGATTTCCTCCGTAATAAAATCTGCCTACTTTCATCTGAAAAACATAGCCAGGATACAACACTTAATTCCACCGGATGATATGTCAACATTAATCCATGCATTTGTATCCTCTAGGCTAGATTACTGCAATGCACTTTACTTGGGCCTCCCAAAAAAAGAACTCCATCGCCTTCAGACAGTACAAAACGCAGCAGCCAGACTATTGACCAATCAAACTCGCTCCTGCCACATAACACCTGTTCTCCATTCCCTGCATTGGCTTCCGATTAAATGGCGAACATATTTTAAAATTGTCCTGCTGACCTTCAAAGCCTTAAACAACCAAGGCCCACAGTACCTGAAAGAGCTCCTGACACTCTACATCCCATCCCGTTCACTTAGGTCAGCCAACACATCCCTCCTCTCAGTGCCAAGAATAAGGACAAACTCAGGCTCCAGAGCATTCTGCCACGCTGCCCCTACTTTCTGGAACTCTTTACCGTGCGCAATCAGAGAGGCACCGTCCTTACAGACTTTTAAAAAAAAGCTAAAGACCCACCTCTTCCATCAGGCATTCAGTCCGCTTATCTGACCTTCAGAAACTCCTAACTTTTATGTCTTATGTTGTTATATTTGTAAAGTGCTTTGAGTCTCACAGGGAGAAAAGCGCTATATAAATCGCAAATTATTATTATTATTATTACCTGTAAAATAAAACCTAACCTGCCTTACAATAAAACCTAACCTGCCTTACACTAAAAACTAACATTACAATAAAATAAAATAAATTAAATTAATACAATACATTTATCTAAATTTATATATATTGTAGCTATCTTAGGTTTTATTTTATAGGTAAGTATTTAGTTGGTAAATAGGAATTATTTAGGTAATAATTGTAAGTTTTATTTAGATTTATTTTAATTATATTTAAGTTAGGGGGGTTAGGGTTAAGGTTACGTTAGGGTTAGGTTTAGGGGTTAATAGGTTTATTATAGCGGCGGTGTGGGCGGACAGCAGATTAGGTTAATAATTTTTAAATAGTGTTTGTGATGCGAGAGGGCGGAGGTTTAGGGGTTAATAACTGTAATGTAAGTGGCGGCAATGTTAGGGGCAGCAGATTAGGGGTTAATAGTTTTATTTATGTGGCAGCGATGTTAAGGGCGGCAGATCAGTGGTTAATAGTTTTATGTAGGTGGCGGCGATGTCGGGGGGGCAGATTAGGGGTGTTTAGACGTGGGGTTTATGTTAGGGTGTTAGGTTTAAAGCTAACTTTTTCTTTCCCCATAGATATCAATGGGGCTGCGTTACGGAGCTTTTGTTTCCGCGATGGCAGGTGTTAGGCTTTTTTTTTTGCCCATGCTCCCCATTGATGTCTATGGGGAAATTGTGCATGAACACGTCAAAGCAGAGCTTGTATTTGGGTGAGGTATGGAGCTCAGCGCAACCATATCGCCCGCACAAGCCTGCTTTTTGCAAACCTGAAATAGCAGCGCTATGAAAGGTGAGTGGTGAAAATAACGTACAAGTAATTAGCGAGCAGCCATAACGCAAAACTCGTAATCTGACTGAATGTTTCTATTAGTGTGCAGTGGTTTGCGCCTTGCAATTCTCCCATCAATTTAATTTGCCCTCGGTCCCTTTGTATTTTTGTAGCTTCCTGGATGAGTGGTTGCACCCTCGATGGAGTTTTGGTAGATCAGCCACCCCTTGTAAGATTCACTACTCTTCTAAGTTTTCTTTATTTGGAGAAATCAGCTCTCACTGTGGCTCATTAGAGTCCCAGCCCCTTACAAACAAATCCCAGACTAATATTTCATAACAGCTCGTTTCTCATCACCTCCTAAATATCTTTAAATGTTTAGATTCAACCGGTCTGGCAGTAGTCAAGCCTGGTCATTACTATTCTAATTGAATTCAATGATAAATTACATTTGGTTCATGGGCTGATTTAGTACCTAAGAAGTCAATTACTTTTTCACACAGGACCAGAGGTTTAACACACAGCAGTGTAGGGTCAATATTTGTAAATGGCATGCTCTAATTAATTAGCCTTGGCCTTTTAATTGCTTTGTCCCAAAGTAGCCCTAGGAAATTTTTCATGGTTGACAACTACACATTTTATTTTTCTGTGTGCACTAAAGCTAATGCATGTTTCAAAATAATTAAAAAACGACCTTTTGTTACACACTGACCCTCTTAAATATGTGCATCTGGTGTCATTTGCTGTAACCAATTAGTATCTACATGCATATAGCCTTGTGCACTGTTTTTAAGAAGTGAGCATCCCTGTGTAACCTTGTTGTATTGCAGAGATGCAGTACAGACAATCTGGAGGTGTAAATGCCAGGCCTTGCTTAAAGTGATTGCAAAGTTTTATAATGTACTACAGGGTATATCAAATCATTCATAAAAACAGGGGTACTTTAAGTCATGACATTTTTTAAGCACGCTTCCTTAGTAAAATATTTACCATTTAGAGATGGTAAACATTGCGCTGTTCCTCCGCCCACATCTAATACTTTATTTAGCCGATCAATGACAAATCCGGCTTCATCCAATTGTTGCGTGCTGGGCGCCATATGGGCCACGCAATAACAGAGCTTAGAATCAGGAACTGTCCCTATTTAAGAGGGACAGTTCCTGATTCTAAGCTCTGTTATTGCGTGGCCCATATAGTCGTTGGAAGGTTTGCAAGTTCCTGCTTATTTTTTTAATAAGCTTCTCCCTTCGTTACCTCTTACCCTGTTCTGTGTAGAGAACAAGACACCATGTTGCACACTGATAGCAGCTGGTACCCCCCAAGTATGGGGTTGCTACAGTAAAGAATGGGGGTGCATTTGTCCCCTAGAGCTGCTACTGATTGGGTGGCTGCAGTGTGATTCCCAGAACATAGGTTGTACAACTCTCCTTCACGTTTAACCCTTTGGGATCTATTACACTCACTTATACCGGAGTTTGTGCAGGAGAGATAAATAACAACAGGCACATTAAACTTGTGTTATCAGATGAATAAGTCAAAAGTGCCCAACCCAATATGTTATTGTAACAGTTTGTAGCCATCACTTAGCTGCCAATGGTATCACTTTCACTAAACCTGCCCGTACACATTCCTGTCCCTGCAAATCAAAGAGACAAAATAGAGCAAAAAGAAAACACTCTAATATGTTACAGCATTGTGTAGTAGCAGCCCACTGAGAAATATAGCAGCTTCTGCCACAAGAGCGGTCTCGCCACCAGCGGATAGACCACACTATTTCAGGAGGCCAGCAGGGTGGAGCACGGTGGGGTGCATTTTAAGTGATCAGCCATAAGATTGAAAGTTTCTACAGCTGAGACTCCGGGAGCAAAGAAGATTCACTACCAAACGAGCATCTGAGAAAAAAGAGCTACTGTAAGGAGGATTCCGTGATATGTTATACTTACCTCATTCTGATTGGGGTAAAATAAAGTAAGTGGACACCCAAAAATGGGATTAATGAAGAGGATTCGCATATAAGAATACATCTATACATGTGTATCTGAAAAATATATATAGCTGCTTTTAATATTTACACAGAACTATTGTGGGACTTTGACCTATTATATATTTGTAGACTTCATTTTTAGACTTGGGGGGATATTTATCAAAGCGTCAATTATGTTGCATTCGCCGGCATCAATACACTCGCCTAACATCGCCAAACATTGCGGCCGCGGATCTGAATACGATCTCCATATTTATTAAAAAAGCTGTCAAAAACACACGCACCAAGTACGGGGCGATGAGCATCGGACTGTTGTTAACTAACAGTCATCGATGACGCTGCTATCAGTGTTTTTCCCAACTTAATTTATACCATTTCACTAAACGCCGCAACTATACTAAAATGTTTAACCCCTATCCCGCCACCTCCGCAACCTAAATAAAGTTATTATCCCCTATCCCGCCGCTCCCCGACACCTCCGCCACTAAATAAACTTATTAACCCCTAAACCTCTGGCCTCCCACATCACCACTACTAACTAAACCTATTAACCCCTAAACCTTCAGCCCCCCACATCGCCAAAAACTAAATTAAGCTATTAACCCCTAAACCTAAAAAACCCTTAACTTTAAATTAAAATTACAACATCCCTATCTTAATATAAATTAAAACTTACCTGTAGAATTAAAATAAACTAATTTTAAACTAGTAATTAACCTACCCTAACTATTATACTACAATTAAATTAAACTACCAATTAAATAAACTAAATTACATATTAAAAAAACCTAACCCTACTAAAATTATTTAAACATACAAATAAACCTTATTAAAAGTACTAAATTACAAAAAAAACAAACACTAAGGGGCCTATTTAGCAAAGGTCTGTCAGACCTGATACGACAGTGCGGATCATGTCCGACAGACCTCGCTGAATGCGGATAGCAATACGCTCTCCGTATTCAGCATTGCACCAGCAGCTCTTGTGAACAGCCAATAGTGAAATCCTATTGGCTGTTCTAATCAGCCAATAGGATGAGAGCTACTGAAATTTTATTGGCTGTTCAATGCGGAATTCCTGCGAATTTTCAGTTGATAAATAGGCCCCTTGTTCTAAATTGTATATACACATGCAAAGGCGACCAGCACTTTCTATGTTCTTTTTTGTTATATATGTATATACATACTTTTGAGTCCTTCCCATTGAAACCTTGACATGTTTCATTTCCCTTTTAAAACCTTTTAATTAATTATTTCCAAAATATAAACTTATTTATATTAAATATGTATATATGTGAGTGTAATTTATTTTAACATGTTTAACATATGCTCTGGGAAACTTTTTTTTTTAGCCCTTACACTTAAATAATAACTTTCAACTTATGAGCAGTGTTTAGCGTGGTCGGGATATCCATTGAAAGTATAGTACGTGCTAGAAGGAGTGTTAGATAACCTAAACATTCGCTGGTTATTTCGTTACTAAATAATGATTAGAAACTATCGGCTAGATTACGAGTTTTGCGTTAGAGGCTATGCAGTGCTAGCAAGCAGTTTTCTCTCACCGCTCACTTACATACAGTGCTGGTATTACGAGTTTTTACAAACCCGGCGTTAAAAGGCAAGAAGTGAGCGAAGAGCAAAATTTTGCTCCAAATCTCACTTCAATACCAGCGCTGCTTAAGTCAGCGATGAGCTGGTCGTACGTGCTTGTGCACGATTTCCCCATAGGAATCAATGGGGAGAGCCTGCTGAAAAAAAGTCTAACACCTGCAAAAAAGCAGCGTAAAACTCAGTAACGCAGCCCCATTGATTCCTATGGGGAAATAAAATTTATGTCTACACCTAACACCCTAACATGAACCCAGAGTCTAAACACCCCTAATCTTACACTTATTAGCCCCTAATCTGCCGCCCCCGACATCGCCGACACCTACATTATACTTATTAACCCCTAATCTGCCACTCCGGACACCGCCGTCACCTACATTATACTTATTAACCCCATATCTGCTGCCCCCAACATTGCCAACACCTACATTATATTTATTAACCCCTAATCTGCTGCCCCAATGTCGCCGCCACCTACCTACACTTATTAACCCCTAATCTGCTGCCCCAACGTCGTCGCCACTGTAATAAACATATTAACCCCTAAACCGCCGCACTCCCGCCTCGCAAACATTAGTTAAATATTATTAACCCCTAATCTGCCGTCCCTAACATCGCCGCCACCTACCTACATTTATTAACCCCTAATCTGCAGTCTCCAATGTCGCCACCACTATACCGAATTTATTAACCCCTAAACCTAAGTCTAACCCTAACCCTAACACCCCCTAACTTAAATATAATTTAAATAAATCTAAATAAAATTACTATAATTAACTACATTATTCCTATTTAAAACTAAATACTTACCTATAAAATAAACCCTAAGCTAGCTACAATATAACTAATAGTTACATTGTATCTAGCTTAGGGTTTATTTTTAATTTACAGGCAAGTTTGTATTTATTTTAACTAGGTAGAATAGTTACTAAATAATTATTAACTATTTAATAACTACCTAGCTAAAATAAATACAAAAGTACCTATAAAATAAAACCTAACCTAAGTTACACCTAACACTACACTATAATTAAATAAATTAACTAAATTAAATACAATTACCTAAATTAAATTAGCTACAGTACAAACCCCCCCCAATAAATTACAGAAAATAATAAACAAATTACAAGATATTGAAACTAATTACATCTAATCTAAGAGCCCTATCAAAATAAAAAAAAGCCCCACCAAAATAAAAAAAAAACCCTAGCCTAAACCAAACTACCAATAGCCCTTAAAAGGGCCTTTTGCGTGGCATTGCCCCAATAGGATTGAGCTTGCATTCTATTGGCTGATTGGAACAGCCAATAGAATGCAAGCTCAATCCTATTGGTTGATTGGATCAGCCAATAGGATTGAACTTCAATCCTATTGGCTGATTGCATCAGCCAATAGGATTTTTTCTACCTTAATTCCGATTCTATCAGCCAATCGGAATCTAAGGGACGCCATCTTGGATGACGTCCCTTAAAGGAATTCATCCGTCGGATGAAGAGGATGCTCTGCGTCGGATGTCTTGAAGATGGTTCCGCTCCGCGTTGGATGGATGAAGATAGAAGATGCCGTCTGGATGAAGACTTCTGCCTGTCTGGAGGACCACTTTGCCCAGCTTGGATGAACACTTCTCCCGGCTTCGTTGAGGACTTTGGTCCGGTTGGATGAAGACTTCTGCCGCTTCCTTGAGGATGGATGTCGGATCTTCAGAACAGTAAGTCGATCTTCAGGGGGTTAGTGTTAGGTTTTTTTTAAGGGTGTATTGGGTGGGTTTTATTTTTTAGATTAGGGTTTGGGCCGCAAAAGAGCTAACCGCCCTTTTAAGGGCAATGCCCATTCAAATACCCTTTTCAGGGCAATGGGCAGCTTAGGTTTTTTAGATAGTATTTTATTTGGGGGGTTGGTTGTGTGGGTGGTGGGTTTTACTGTTGGGGGGGTTGTTTGTATTTTTTTTTACAGGTAGAAGAGCTGATTACTTTGGGGCAATGCCCCGCAAAAGGCCCTTTTAAGGGCTATTGGTAGTTTAGTTTAGGCTAGGGTTTTTTTTTTATTTGGGGGGGCTTTTTTATTTTGATAGGGCTATTAGATTAGGTGTAATTAGTTTAAATATCTTGTAATTTGTTTATTATTTTATGTAATTTAGTGGGGGGGGTTTGTACTTTAGCTAATTTATTTTAATTTAGGTAATTGTATTTAATTTAGTTAATTTATTTAATTATAGTGTAGTGTTAGGTGTTATTGTAACTTAGGTAAGGTTTTATTTTACAGGTACTTTTGTATTTATTTTAGCAAGGTAGTTATTAAATAGTTAATAACTATTTAGTAATTATTCTACCTAGTTAAAATAAATACAAACTTGCCTGTAAAATAAAAATAAACCCTAAGCTAGCTACAATGTAATTATTAGTTATATTGTAGCTAGCTTATGGTTTATTTTACAGGTAAGTATTTAGTTTTAAATAGGAATAATGTAGTTAATTATAGTAATTTGTATTTAGATTTATTTAAATTATATTTAAGTTAGGGGGTGTTAGGGTTAGGGTTAGACTTAGGTTTAGGGGTTAATAAATTTAGTATAGTGGCGGTGACGTTGGGGGCGGCAGATTAGGGGTTAATAAATGTAGGTAGGTGGCGGCGATGTTAGGGACAGCAGATTAGGGGTTAATAATATTTAACTAGTGTTTGCAAGGCGGGAGTACAGCGGTTTAGGGGTCAATATGTTTATTATAGTGGCAGCGACGTTGGGGGCGGCAGATTAGGGGTTAATAAGTGTAGGTAGGTGGCGGCGACGTTAGGGATGGCAGATTAGGGGTTAATAAAAATAATGTAGATGTTGGGGGCAGCAGATTAGGGGTTCATAAGTATAATGTAGGTGGCAGCGGTGTCCGGAGCGACAGATTAGGGGTTTAAAAAACATAATTTATGCTTACCTGATAAATTCCTTTCTCCTGTAGTGTGATCAGTCCACGGGTCATCATTACTTCTGGGATATTAACTCCTCCCCAACAGGAAGTGCAAGAGGATTCACCCAGCAGAGCTGCCATATAGCTCCTCCCCTCTACGTCACCTCCAGTCATTCGACCAAGGACCAACGAGAAAGGAGAAGCCAAAGGGTGTAGTGGTGACTGGAGTATAATTTAAAAAATATTTACCTGCCGTAAAAAACAGGGCGGGCCGTGGACTGATCACACTACAGGAGAAAGGAATTTATCAGGTAAGCATAAATTATGTTTTCTCCTGTTAAGTGTGATCAGTCCACGGGTCATCATTACTTCTGGGATACCAATACCAAAGCAAAAGTACACGGATGACGGGAGGGACAGGCAGGATCTTTATACAGAAGGAACCACTGCCTGAAGAACCTTTCTCCCAAAAATAGCCTCCGAAGAAGCAAAAGTGTCAAATTTGTCAAATTTGGAAAAAGTATGAAGCGAAGACCAAGTTGCAGCCTTGCAAATCTGTTCAACAGAGGCCTCATTCTTAAAGGCCCAAGTGGAAGCCACAGCTCTAGTGGAATGAGCTGTAATTCTTTCAGGAGGCTGCTGTCCAGCAGTCTCATAAGCTAAACGTATCATGCTACGAAGCCAAAAAGAGAGAGAGGTAGCAGAAGCTTTTTGACCTCTCCTCTGACCAGAGTAAACGACAAACAGGGAAGACGTTTGTCGAAAATCTTTAGTTGCCTGTAAATAAAATTTTAGGGCACGAACTACATCCAGATTGTGCAGAAGTCGTTCCTTCCTTGAAGAAGGATTTGGACACAAGGATGGAACAACAATCTCTTGATTGATATTCCTGTTAGTGACTACCTTAGGTAAGAACCCAGGTTTAGTACGCAGAACTACCTTATCCGAGTGAAAAATCAAATAAGGAGAATCACAATGTAAGGCTGATAACTCAGAGACTCTTTGAGCCGAGGAAATAGCCATTAAAAATAGAACTTTCCAAGATAACAACTTTATATCAATGGAATGAAGGGGTTCAAACGGAACGCCCTGTAAAACGTTAAGAACAAGGTTTAAACTCCATGGCGGAGCAACAGTTTTAAACACAGGCTTAATCCTGGCCAAAGCCTGACAAAAAGCCTGAACGTCTGGAACTTCTGACAGAATGGACAGAGCTGAGATCTGTCCCTTTAAGGAACTAGCGGATAAACCCTTTTCTAAACCTTCTTGTAGAAAAGACAATATCCTAGGAATCCTAACCTTACTCCAAGAGTAACCTTTGGATTCGCACCAATATAGGTATTTACGCCATATTTTATGGTAAATCTTTCTGGTAACAGGCTTCCTAGCCTGTATTAAGGTATCAATAACTGACTCAGAAAAACCACGTTTTGATTAAATCAAGCGTTCAATTTCCAAGCAGTCAGCTTCAGAGAAGTTAGATTTTGATGTTTGAAAGGACCCTGTATCAGAAGGTCCTGTTTCAGAGGTAGAGACCAAGGTGGACAGGATGACATGTCCACCAGATCTGCATACCAAGTCCTGCGTGGCCATGCAGGCGCTATTAGAATCACTGATGCTCTCTCCTGTTTGATTCTGGCAATCAATCGAGGAAGCATCGGGAAGGGTGGAAACACATAAGCCATCCTGAAGGTCCAAGGTGCTGTCAAGGCATCTATCAGGACCGCTCCCGGATCCCTGGATCTGGACCCGTAACGAGGAAGCTTGGCGTTCTGTCGAGACGCCATGAGATCTATCTCTGGTTTGCCCCAATGTCGAAGTATTTGGGCAAAGACCTCCGGATGAAGTTCCCACTCCCCCGGATGAAAAGTCTGACGACTTAAAAAATCCGCCTCCCAGTTCTCCACTCCCGGGATGTGGATTGCTGACAGGTGGCAAGAGTGAGACTCTGCCCAGCGAATTATCTTTGATACTTCCATCATTGCTAGGGAGCTTCTTGTCCCTCCCTGATGGTTGATGTAGGCTACAGTCGTGATGTTGTCCGACTGAAACCTGATGAACCCCCGAGTTGTCAACTGGGGCCAAGCCAGAAGGGCATTGAGAACTGCTCTCAATTCCAGAATGTTTATCGGTAGGAGACTCTCCTCCTGATTCCATTGTCCCTGAGCCTTCAGAGAATTCCAGACGGCGCCCCAACCTAGTAGGCTGGCGTCTGTTGTTACAATTGTCCAGTCTGGCCTGCTGAATGGCATCCCCCTGGACAGATGTGGCCGAGAAAGCCACCATAGAAGAGAATTTCTGGTCTCTTGATCCAGATTCAGAGAAGGGGACAAGTCTGAGTAATCCCCATTCCACTGACTTAGCATGCACAATTGCAGCGGTCTGAGGTGTAGGCGTGCAAAGGGTACTATGTCCATTGCCGCTACCATTAAGCCGATTACCTCCATGCATTGAGCCACTGACGGGTGTTGAATGGAATGAAGGACACGGCATGCACTTTGAAGTTTTGTTAACCTGTCTTCTGTCAGGTAAATTTTCATTTCTACAGAATCTATAAGAGTCCCCAGGAAGGGAACTCTCGTGAGTGGAAAGAGAGAACTCTTCCTTTCGTTCACCTTCCATCCATGCGACCTTAGAAATGCCAGTACTAACTCTGTATGAGACTTGGCAGTTTGAAAGCTTGAAGCTTGTATCAGAATGTCGTCTAGGTACGGAGCTACCAAAATTCCTCGCGGTCTTAGTACCGCCAGAAGAGCACCCAGAACCTTTGTGAAGATTCTTGGAGCCGTAGCCAATCCGAATGGAAGAGCTACAAACTGGTAATGCCTGTCTAGAAAGGCAAACCTTAGATACCGGTAATGATCTTTGTGGATCGGTATGTGAAGGTAAGCATCTTTTAAATCCACTGTGGTCATGTACTGACCCTTTTGGATCATGGGTAAAATTGTCCGAATAGTCTCCATTTTGAACGATGGAACTCTTAGGAATTTGTTTAGGATCTTTAAATCCAGGATTGGCCTGAAAGTTCCCTCTTTTTTGGGAACCACAAACAGATTTGAGTAAAACCCTTGTCCCTGTTCCGACCGTGGAACTGGATGGATTACTCCCATTAATAAAAGCTCTTGTACGCAGCGTAGAAACGCCTCTTTCTTTATTTGGTTTGTTGACAACCTTGACAGATGAAATCTCTCTCTTGGGGGAGAGTATTTGAAGTCCAGAAGGTATCCCTGAGATATTATCTTTAGCGCCCAGGGATCCTGGACATCTCTTGCCCAAGCCTGGGCGAAGAGAGAAAGTCTGCCCCCCACTAGATCCGTTCCCGGATCGGGGGCCCTCAATTCATGCTGTTTTAGGGGCAGCAGCAGGTTTCCTGGCCTGCTTGCCCTTGTTCCAGGACTGGTTAGGTCTCCAGCCTTGTCTGTAGCGAGCAACAGCTCCTTCCTGTTTTGGAGCAGAGGAAGTTGATGCTGCTCCTGCTTTGAAATTCCGAAAGGAACGAAAATTAGACTGTCTAGCCTTAGGTTTGGCTCTGTCTTGAGGCAGGGCATGGCCTTTACCTCCTGTAATGTCAGCGATAATTTCTTTCAATCCGGGCCCGAATAAGGTCTGCCCTTTGAAAGGTATATTAAGTAATTTAGACTTAGAAGTAACGTCAGCTGACCAGGATTTTAGCCACAGTGCTCTGCGCGCCTGAATGGCGAATCCGGAATTCTTAGCCGTAAGCTTAGTTAAATGTACTACGGCATCTGAAATAAATGAGTTAGCTAACTTAAGAGCTTTAAGCTTGTGTGTAATCTCATCTAATGGAGCTGATTCAAGTGTCTCTTCCAGAGACTCAAACCAAAATGCTGCTGCAGCCGTGACAGGCGCAATGCATGCAAGGGGTTGCAATATAAAACCTTGTTGAACAAACATTTTCTTAAGGTAACCCTCTAACTTTTTATCCATTGGATCTGAAAAGGCACAGCTATCCTCTACCGGGATAGTGGTACGCTTAGCTAAAGTAGAAAATGCTCCCTCCACCTTAGGGACCGTTTGCCATAAGTCCCGTGTGGTGGTGTCTATTGGAAACATCTTTCTAAATATCGGAGGGGGTGAGAACGGCACACCGGGTCTATCCCACTCCTTAGTAACAATTTCAGTAAGTCTCTTAGGTATAGGAAAAACGTCAGTACTCGACGGTACCGCAAAATATTTATCCAACCTACACATTTTCTCTGGTATTGCAACTGTGTTACAATCATTCAGAGCCGCTAACACCTCCCCTAGTAATACACAGAGGTTTTCCAGCTTAAATTTAAAATTTGAAATATCTGAATCCAATCTGTTTGGATCAGAACCGTCAGCCGCAGAATGAAGCTCTCCGTCCTCATGTTCTGCAAGTTGTGACGCAGTATCTGACATGGCCCTAACATTATCAGCGCACTCTGTTCTCACCCCAGAGTGATCACGCTTACCTCTTAGTTCTGGTAATTTAGCCAAAACTTCAGTCATAACAGTAGCCATATCCTGTAATGTGATTTGTAATGGCCGCCCAGATGTACTCGGCATCACAATATCACGCACCTCCCGAGCGGGAGATGCAGGTACTGACACGTGAGGCGAGTTAGTCGGCATAACTCTCCCCTCGTTGTTTGGTGAAATGTGTTCAATTTGTACAGATTGACTTTTATTTAAAGTAGCATCAATGCAGTTAGTACATAAATTTCTATTGGGCTCCACTTTGGCATTAGCACATATAGCACAGATGTCTTCCTCTGAATCAGACATGTTTAACACACTAGCAAATAAACTAGCAACTTGGAAATACTTTTCAAGTAATTTACTATAATATGAAAACGTACTGTGCCTATAAGAAGCACAGAAAGAGTTATGACAGTTGAAAGTTAATAAACTGAGAGGTTATAGCATCAAATCTTTGTAAAAAACACAATTTTAGCAAAGGCTTGTTCCCATTAGCAAAGGATAACTAACCCTGATAGCAGAAAAAAAGTTACAGAAATAAACGTTTTTTATCACAGTCAACTACAATCTCACAGCTCTGCTGTGAGTGATTACCTCACTCAAAACAAGTTTTGAAGACCCCTGAGTTCTGTAGAGATGAACCGGATCATGCAGGAAATACAATGAGCTTCTGACTGAATTTTTTGATGCGTAGCAAAAGCGCCAAAAAAGGCCCCTCCCCCTCACACACAACAGTGAGAGAGATCAGTAAACTGTCATAAATTAAATAAAACAACTGCCAAGTGGAAAAAAATAGTGCCCAAAATATTTTATTCACCCAGTACCTCAGAAAATGAAACGATTTTACATGCCAGCAAAAAACGTTTAACATAAATTAAATGTTATTAAAAAGCCTGTTGCTAGTCCCTGCAAATTAGGCTAAAGTCTTATGCACACAGTATAATTCCAGTGAAGTGCCATTCCCCAGAATACTGAAGTGTAAAATATACATACATGACAGCCTGATACAAGTTGCTGCTACTGCATTTAAGGCTGAGTTTACATTATATCGGTATGGCAGAATTTTCTCATCAATTCCATTGTCAGAAAATAATAAGCTGCTACATACCTCTTTGCAGATTAATCTGCCCGCTGTCCCCTGATCTGAAGTTTACCTCTCCTCAGATGGCCGAGAAACAGCAATATGATCTTAACTACGCCGGCTAAAATCATAGTAAAAACTCAGGTAGATTCTTCTTCAAATTCTACCAGAGAAGGAATAACACACTCCGGTGCTATTATAAAATAACAAACTTTTGATTGAAGGTATAAAACTAAGTATAATCACCATAGTCCTCTCACACATCCTATCTAGTTGGGTGCAAGAGAATGACTGGGGGTGACGTAGAGGGGAGGAGCTATATGGCAGCTCTGCTGGGTGAATCCTCTTGCACTTCCTGTTGGGGAGGAGTTAATATCCCAGAAGTAATGATGACCCGTGGACTGATCACACTTAACAGGAGAAATTTATTTTAGTGTTTGCGATGCGGGAGGGCCTCGGTTTAGGGGTTAATAGGTAGTTTATGGGTGTTAGTGTACTTTTTAGCACTTTAGTTATGAGATTTATGTTACGGCTTTGTACCATAAAACTCTTAACTATTGACTTTTAAATGCGTTAGGACTCTTGACGGGGTAGGGTGTACCGCTCACATTTTGGCTTCTCAGGACAGACTCGTAATACCGGCGCTATGGAAGTCCCATAGAAAAAAGACTTTACGAAGTTTACGTAAGTCGTTTTGCGGTAAGGCCAAAAAAGTGTGCGGTGACCCTAAACCTTCAACACTCGTAATACCAGCGGGTGTAAAAAAGCAGCGTTAGGACCTCTTAACGCTGCTTTTTTACACTAATGCAAAACTCGTAATCTAGCCGATTGTGTTTCTACCACATTTCTGCATATACCCAGCACATACTGACATACATGCAACATGGATATGGAACCCAAAAAATGTATTTTGTGAATCAGACAGAACAAATTTGAAAAGTTTCCAATTTACTTCTGTTAAGAAATTTGCTCCATTCATACGATATTCTGTGTTGAAGAGATACCTAGGTAGCATCTGGAGCACTACCTGGCAGGAAATAGTGCTGCCATCTAGTGCTCTTCAAATGGATAACATTCTTGCAAAACTGCGGCCATATAGTGAGCCAAAAATGGTCTGCCTCTTAAACATACGTTCCTGCTTTTCAAAAAAAGGTACCAAGAGAACAAACAAATTGGTAAATTAGAAAGTTGTTTAAAATTACATGCGCCATATGAATCATTAAAGACAAATGTTGGGTTTCATATCCCTTTAAGGTACAGGCAATAATTACATGTATGTGACGTAATGCCCACAGGCATACCTATGAGTAAACGGAGATGCATGAGTATAATAAGTTGACCATGTAAAGATTAAGTGATGTAAAAGCAATAAAAAGGTATCTAATACACAGTATAATAGATACATGGGCATCTATTTATCAAGCCGTCAACCGCAAATACGCTGGAATTCCACAGCGTATTTGTGGCGAGCCTGATTCCCCTTAGTTATCAAACCCTACAGACCGGCAAAAGTAGAATGTTGTGATGTAACATACGATCCGCCGGACTCAGTCCGACACAGATCGATGCTTACGTCATTACAGATGTTCCAAATGTAAATTCGGCACAATCTGACAATTTTTTCTTAGTTATCAAATGTCTACCAGGTACGCTCGGCACTATTCCGGCCCAGCGTACCTGGTTTTCAATCCGCCACCCTGGAGGCGGCGGATGTCATAGGAATCAATGGGAGTCTGAAAGCAGCGAAAGCTTATGTTCGCTGCTGCCCGATATCCCATTGATTCCTATGGTAATGTTTACACCTAACACCCTAACATGTACCCCGAGTCTAAACACCCCTAATCTGCCCCCCCTACACCGCCGCCACCTATATTATACTTATTAACCCCTAAACCGCCGCTCCCGGAGCCCACCGTCACTCTAATAAACATATTAACCCCTAAACCGCCGCTCACGGACCCCACCGCAACTAAATAAAGTGTTTAACCCCTAAACCCCGTTCCCGGAACCCACCGCCACCTACATTATATTTATTAACCCCTAATCTGCCCCCCCCTACACCACCGCCACTATATTAAATTTATTAACCCTTAATCTGCCCCCCCTACACCGCCGCCACTATATTAAATTTATTAACCCCTAAACCTAAGTCTAACCCTAACCCTAACACCCCCTAACTTAAATATAATTTAAATAAATCTAAATAAATATTCCTAGCATTAAATAAATTATTCCTATTTAAAACTAAATACGTACCTATAAAATAAACCCTAAGCTAGCTACAATATAATTAATAGATACATTGTAGCTATCTTAGGATTTATTTTTATTTTACAGGCAAGTTTGTATTTATTTTAACTAGGTAGAATAGTTATTAAATAGTTATTAACTATTTAATAACTACCTAGCTAAAATAAATACAAATATACCTGTAAAATAAAACCTAACATAAGTTACAATTACACCTAACACTACACTATAATTAAATTAATTACATAAATTAACTACAATTAAATAAAATTAAATAAAATTATCTAAAGTACAAAAAACAAACACTAAATTACAGAAAATAATAAAAAATTACAAGATTTTTAAACTAATTACACCTAATCTAATCCCCCTAACAAAATAAGCCCTACCCTACACTAAATTACAAATAGCCCTTAAAAGGGCCTTTTGCGGGGCATTGCCCCAAAGTAATCAGCTCTTTTACCTGTAAAAAAAAGTACAAATCCCCAACATTAAAACCCACCACCCAGGAATCGGAATTAAGGTAGGAAAAATCCTATTGGTTGATGCAATCAGCCTCCCCAGTGTGTCACTTAGTCACGCAGACTGCTGTAATTGCTGTTTTCTCGATATATACAACTGCTCTACAAAGGAATTGTATCCACAAATAAAAACATTTGCACATGTAAATTGTATCCAATAGTATCCATGTCTATGCGTTTCACTCCGCTATGGTCAAGTGTACAAATTTATATATTATATAAATACACACACCTACGCACATTATCTTTCTACTTTGTCGAAACCTAGCTTCTTTCTATGAGAACATACTGAAGTCCAAGAACATGCATGTTTCTTGAGAAACATATGCATAAAATTCTTACAAACATTCTTGCATGCACTGCTGCCATATAGTGCTTAAGATATGTGCACGCTCCTGAGCTTACCTCAGTAGGCTGTCATAGAAGGAAGCAAACTTTCAGCAGAAGATAGGTTTTTTATTAAAAAAAATTGTTTAAAAAAAAATCACAAATTTTTAATTTTGACTAACATGTCACTTTAAATATCAGGAGAATGAATGAGAACATCTTTGGGACATTACTAGCAATGAAGAGGTTGACATTCTGACAAATGTGGTGCAGATACATGAAATGCAAACAAACAATATAAAAAACTTAAAGGGACATGAAACCCACATTTTTTCAATTTTTAACAACTTTCTAATTTACTTCTATTATCTAATTTGTTTAATTCTCTTGGTATCATTTGTTGAAGAAGCAACAATGCACTAATGGTTTCTAACTGAACTTATGGTTGAGCTAATCACAATCGATATATATATGCACCTACCAATCAACAGCTAGAACCTAGGATCTCTGCTGCTCCTGAGCTTGCCTAGATAAACCTTTCAGCAAAGGATAACAAGAGAAGGAAGCAAATTAAATAATAGAAGTAAAAGAAGTGGAAAGTTGTTTAAAATTGTATTCACTATCTGAATCATGAAAGAAATATTTTGGGTTTCATATCCCTTTAAAGGGACAGTCAACCCAAAAAAAATGTTATTGTTTAAAAAGATAGATAATGCCTTTATTACCCGTTCCTCAGCTTTGGTTATATTAATAAAATTTTTATCTCTGTAATTACCTTGTATCTAAGCATCTTCTGAGTGCCCCCTGATCACATGGCTTTATCTACTGACTTGCATTTAAGCCAATTAGTGCTGTGTTGTTAGAATCCACAGGCGTGAGTTCAATGTTATCTATATGGCTCACATGAACTAGCTTCCCCTGATGTGAAAAGCAAATACAAAAGCATCTGATCATGGGGCTGTCTTTAGGGACTTAGAAACAGACAGAAATTTAGAGGCTTAGAAAAGGTTATAAAGTATGTTAACATAACTATGTTTTTTGTGCAAAGCTGGGGAATGGGTAGTAAAGACAGTATCTATCTTTTTAAACAATAAAAACAGTTTGTGCTGACCGTCCCTTTAATATCAAAGAGGAGGAAGTGTTTTAAAAAAAACAATTGTCAGTAAATTGAAACAATGTATTTATGTTAGTCCCCAACGTTATTAAAATGTTTTACCTGTGAGTCATTGCAAAGCTAGGCTAAATATTGGGTGTGGTACATGGTTCCTGTACTGTACTCTGCACCTTGAGTCTATAATGAAACACTGATCACCTCTGCTTACAAGCTTATATAACAATATGAATAAATTGAGAAACTGAGTCCATATTTTTGCAGCTGAAATCTACTCTTCCCCTCACCCCTCTAACCCAGGGGTTCTTACCCAGGGTATACTTGGCACTATTGAGGTATGGAAACCAAATGATTGGGAAATAAAACTTTTGTTATAGTAAAATTAACTAGCACTGTTATGAATAACTCAATTCTATGTTCTGATTGCACAAAATCACCAGAAAAACTCTCTAGCTGCAGTTAGCTTGTGCATTTGTGATTAGCCAAATACAATAAAATCCTTATGATTTTCTTTCAGCTGTTACTGATGGTTTGAGAAAGGCTGTATTGTATCAGCTGAAACGCGTTGTGAAAACATCACAGGTGTGTCCAGGGGGGGGGTCCCCTTACTACACCGATTCTTAAATTACACAGAGACACGTGAGAAGAACCGGCAAGTGTGGAGTGCAAAGGCTGCTATACAAAACCAAGAAGGAACAGATTCAATTCCGAGGAGGTCACAGAACAGCTGGTGACTCCTATTGCACAACTGATCTTGTTGATACCAGAGGACATCTAAGGTACATCTCCTATTCTGTAGCCTATTCCATTCTAGGACCAGAATCTACTTATGCTGCTTACACAGGGATTGCTTTTGCCTCCCTCTATGCAGATTTGAACATTTTAACACACAGGGAAGGCTGTACCTACAATTTTTTTATTAATCTGCTGCTTACAACTTGGTTTCCTTCTACTATATGTAAAGATGGGCTTTTAAAAGCTGACTATCATGTGTCCTCTTACTGATTTATAGTTATCTGTATCTTTGATTTTTTTGTATGGTGATTTTACAGCATGCACGCTCACCTGAGAGCATTTTTTTCAACTGTCAATTAACTTGAACTGTGAATGTGGTTACATTGCGATTTCGATTTTTATAATATTTTTATAATATTATTAAATACTATATACTGTATATATATATATATATATATATATATATATATATATATATATATATATATATATATATATATAGCATTTGTGTCAAGCTATACTCCATGACTATAGCTCTATTTTAGAGCGCACTAATAGCTTTATATTCTTTTACTCTTCTGTACCTAGTTCTCCCTGTATAAAAAAAAACATGGTATAGACTTCTTTTGAAGTGATACTGGTGCCTAATAGGAAATACAAGGCCGGATTTAAAGCCCAGGTGCCTGTAAGCACCAAAATATTAAGCGTTCCCGGTGCCCCCTGCTCTCCACGCTCACTGTTCACCACTGCAGCAGAAATCTTAACTAAGATGGCCGCGGGAAGTTGAATTAACAGCACCACGCATGCGTGGGGTAAACCAGATGCCATGCTATCCTAACAAAGATGGCTGTCACGCATGTGCAGTGCTGTTTTTTCCCTGCCAGGGCCATCTTAGTTAAGATCACCCGCCGACCAGTATTTATAGTAGACAGAGACTGCCTCTCTATGGAGGGCACTTGTAGGCACATGCCTAATCTGCCTTATGATTAAATCTGGCCCTCAGTAACTAATAAGAGTTGTGTTCAGCAATAGGATAGTCGTGTTGCTGTCGGCAAGAGCCATGCTGTTTAACCCCTTAGAGTGAAAACAACAGCCAACATACAGATTAGTGCTGGTGATGTCTCCACAAAAGTGTAGTGATGTCACAAAGTGATGGAGTCACAGCAGCTGGAAAGGAGTTGGATGGGGGGTAATTCAACCCTCTTAACCCCTTGAGTGCTAACGACGGCTCTGAGCCGTCGCAGAGTTCCCCACTCAGGTGCTAACGACGGCTCAGAGCCGTCGCTAGCACTCTGCCACCTTGAGGGAGATCTGGGGGCTTCTACTCACTTCTACCCTGGCGATCGGACCTGTATAGTGACAGGCATCGCCGGGGCTTCACGTTTTGCGTGGTGACGTCATGCGTAATGACGTGATGACATCACCGCGCAACTATATTAACAAAATACGACCCCTCCAAGCTACAGACCCCCAAGACCTACCATTGGATCTAGGCCCATATTGATCTAGGCCCAAATTGGTATATTTCATGCCACCATTTCACCGCCAAATGCAATCAAATAAAAAAAATTGGTACTTTTTTCACAAACTTTAGGTTTCTCACGGAAATTATTTACATACTGCTTGTGCAATCACGGCACAAATGTTTGTAAAAGTTTCTCAGGGATCCCCTTTCTTCAGAAATAGCAAACATATTTGGCTTTGCCATTGCTTTTTGGTAATTAGAAGGCCGCTAATTGCAGCTGCGCACCCCACTTCTATTATTCCCAGCAGTGAAGGGGTTAATTAGGTAGCTTAAAATGTTAATTTTAGCTTTAGGGGCCCACTGCTCCATAACCCTGTCCGCCTGCTCTGAGCAGGCGGACAGGAATCGCTGGAAATCAACCCGATCGAGTACAATCGGGTTGATTGACACCCCCCTGCTGGCGGCCCATTGGCCGCGAGTCTGCAGGGGGCGGCGTTGAACCAGCAGCTCTTGTGAGCTGCTGGTGCAATGCTGAATACGGAGAGCGTATTGCTCTCCGCATTCAGCAATGTCTTGCGGACCTGATCCGCACTGTCGGATCAGGTCCGCAAGACATTTAATAAATAGGCCCCATAGTGTAAAGATCAGCCTCCCACCTGAGACTTCCCACCACCTGGTCCTTACCTGATCCCTCCCAAATAGCTCTCTTCCCTCCCCCATCCCTCACTGGTAACCCCCATCTTAGGTACCGGCAGACAGTCTGCCAGTATGAAAATAAAAGGCTTTTTATTTTTAAATAAATATTTTTTATTAAATTTTAATTTTTCTGCAGTGTAGGATCCCCCCTTACCCCCCAATCTCGCTGACCCCCCCCCCCCCCCAAACAGCTCTCTAAACCTCCCCCCTCTAACTAGTACTCGTCATCTAAAGTACTGGGTTAAAGTATTTAACAGCTATTTACAGGTTTAAGTTCCTGCTCTGTGCATATTAAAGGGATATGAAACCCAATTTTTCTTTTCTTTCACGATTCGTATAGAGCAGCAATTTTAAGCAACTTTCTAATTTACTCCTATTATCAATTTTTCTTTGGTCTCTTGGTGTTTTTGTTTGAAAAAGCAGGAATGTAAGCTTATTTGCCGGTGTTCTGTCAGATTAGCAAACCTGTCAGATCGGCTAACGGAAGTGACGTTCCTTCAGCTGTCTGACCTCAAATACTCACTGCGCAATGTGATTTTATATATAATACGTGTTATGCACAACACAATGATTTATACAAATTTCTATACAGAACATTGCATTGTATAGAAGACTGCAATTCAAATGAGATGCCCTTAATGCTTACTGTACACACTGTAACACAGTGTCTTCTATACAATGCAATGCTCTGTATAGAAATTTGTATAAATCATTGTGTTGTGCATAACACGTATTATATATAAAATCACATTGTGTTATGTAGAGAGCAATGTTATATATAGCACAGTTTGTTATCCACAGCACTATACATAACACATGCGCTTTAAAAAGTGTCCATCAATCTGATGGATATCTTATTAGTGCGTGCGTCCGTGTGCGCATGCACTTTAGAAAGTGTCCAACAATCTGAGGGTGTCTAATGTTATAAGTGTGCGCATGCGCTTTAAAAGTGTCCAACAAACTGACGGGTAGATTGTAATTTTTTATATGCTGGGATTGGATTGCGATGATGCGGTGGAGTGCATGCAGATATGGCCATGGAATGTCTTTGTGCAGCTCACACACCGAGGGCTCATACAGCTGTAGAACAAAAAGGCTGGGGGACATGTTACTTTATTTATAACTGGTTATGTATTAAAGAATATTTGTTTTTTGTTCATTCAGCTTGGGGATTGCAAACTCAGCTAACAGGTTTTTAAAAGGCACATGGGGATGAGTCAGTATTCTGAGTATTTTCCCATCAACGTGCTGTGATTATGAAATCAGATGTACTACACAATGAGACCTCATTTTGCTATTTTCCTTTTTCTATTGCACTGTTTGATTAAATTCAGAGAGGATTTTTAAGACCAAATGCCCTTATGGGGGCCGATTTATCAAAGTCTGGCGGACATAATACGCTGTAGTGTATCATGTCCGCCAGACAAGGCTGAATGACAACTGCATACGCTGTCGGCATTTAACATTGCACAAGTAGTTCTAGTTAACTGCTTGTGCAATGCCGCCTCCTGCAGATTTGCAGCCAATCTGTCGCTAGCAGGGGGTGTCAATCAACCCGATCGTATAGGATTGGGCGGATTGATGTTCGCAGCCTCAGAGGTGGCGAACCAGTTAAGGAGCAGCAGTCTTATGACCGCTGCTTCATAACTGCTGTTTTCGGACAAGCCTGAAAGCTCGCGCGGAAACAGGGGCATCAGGGGCCATTCGGCCCTTGATAAATCGGCTCCATGTGGTTAGACTGAGCATCATTTGAGACTTTACATCACTGTATAGAGACACTTCATAATTATAGTTTCTATTAGAGACTGAGGACTGAGTGTCGCCATAACCATTTCCTGGCAGTAGCAGAAAGTACCTATTAGCCAAAGAGCATAAGAAGCAAGTATGCAACTGATATATCTGTATTAGTTACAATTTAAATTGAAACAGCTTTTCTTCAAGGGACATGAAATCCATTTTTTCTCTTTCATAATTCAGACAGAGAATACATTTTTAAACAACTTTCCAATTTACTTCTATTATCAAATTTGCTTCATTCTTTTGGTGTTCTTTCTTGAAGAGGCAGCAATGCACTACTGTGAGCTAGCTGAACACATCTGGTGAGCCAAATCAAAGAGACATACATGTGCAGCCACCAATTAACAACTAGCTCCCAGTAGTGCATTGCTGGTCTTGAGCCTACCTAGGTATGCTTTTTAACACAATATAACACAAGAACAAACCAAATTTGATCATAGAAGTAAATAAGAAAGTTCTTTATAATAGTATATTTTATCTGAATCATGAAAGTTTAATTAAGACTTGTGTCCCTTCTACTTTTTTCAGGCCAAAAAAATTGACATGTTTAGATTCTTCTCTTTCATATTTACAGTAAAAAAACCTTTTGTATATAGTATTATTCTATACTTCTATGTAACCATCACACGCATGTGCACATATATATCTCTGTACTATGCAATTCATTCTCAGTGTTTTAATTCTCTTAAGGTCATCCCAAGCACTTCTGTCCGACCAAAAAGCACAGGCGTAATAATAAAAATGATGAGTCCCTTTAACCGTACTGCGCAGCAGATATCATGCAACGACAATGAATATCCTCACAACGGGAAGTGTTGTAAAAAGTGTCCAGAAGGTGAGAATTATTATCTGATAAATGTTTAAAAATGAAAAAAAAAAAAAAATCCTGTAAAGTGTTTATAGACCTCTTATCTTTTGTAATTATCGGTCATACAAACATTTTGTTAACAACCCTTGAAACAGTATAAATGATATGATGGGATTCAGCACCAAACTCAAGAACATCAGCTATCCTAATAATAGACCTCCTAACCAGGTCTATAGAGGTTATTAGAAACATATATAATTAGTAGGAAGAGCCAAGAAAGATCTGAATATATTTGCATAATTAACTTATTAATAAAGACACCTCATGGTGTATATAGAGAGACAAATTAAAATACAGAAATAAAAATATAGAAATCAGTGAAACCTACTCCAAAATATTAACAATCCAAAGACAATAGTCATAAGTGATCCAAATCCCAGCAAGATTTCTAAGTGCAAAAATATATAGTCCAAAAAAGTATATATTTTGATCCCCATATTTGAAAAATCCCCAGTGTTCAAAAACTTTCTATCCAATGTTATTATACAATGAAACAACTCCAAAAGTATTAGCAATTACAATATCTTGTAGAAATAAATGATAAACAGTGATCCCAGTGTACCTAAAACACAAATAAAACTAGCATAGTGCACACTGTTAACAATATAAACTCCAGATGCTAATATATAGGGGCATATTTATCAAGCTCCATATGGAAAAAAAATGTGAATCAGATTTCATGTCTGCAAAAGGAGGTACCCTGTGCCCACAGTCTGTGAGATGGTCTGACCCCCTATTACTGTATATAGTGACACTGTTTAACCCACCAGTACTGTATATAGTGAGTTAGTGACACAGTCTGTAATCTGCCGGTGAGATGGTTGGCCTGACCCTACCCGCCCCAGTACTTTATAAAGTGACCACAGTAGTCTGTGACATGTTCCAGCCCCCCCCCCCCCCCATGCTGTATACAGTGGGGCAAAAAAGTATTTAATCAGCCACCAATTGTGCAAGTTGTCCCACTTAAGAAGATGAAAGAGGCCTGTAATTTTCCTCATAGGTATACCTCAACTATGAGAGAGAGACAAAATGTGGAAACAAATCCAGACAATCACATTTTCTGATTTGGAAAGAATTTATTTTCAAATTATGGTGGAAAATAAGTATTTGGTCAATATCAAAAGTTCATCTCAATACTTTGTTATATATTCTTTGTTGGCAATGAAAGAGATCAAATGTTTTCTGTAAGTCTTCACAAGGTTGTCACACACTGTTGCTGGTATGTTGGTACATTCCTGCATGCAGATCTCCTCTAGAGCAGTGATGTTTTGGGGCTGTCGCTGGACAACATGGACTTTCAACTCCCTCCAAAGGTTTTCTATGGGGTTGAGATCTGGAGACTGGCTAGGCCACTCCAGGACCTTGAAATGCTTCTTACAAAGCCACTCCTTCGTTGCCTAGGCGGTGTGTTTGGGATCATTGTCATGCTGAAAGACCCAGCCACGTTTCATCTTCAATGCCCTTGCTGATGGAAGGAGGTTTGCACTCAAAATCTCACAATACATGGCCCCATTCATTCTTTCATGTACACGGATCAGTCATCCTGTTCCCTTTGCAGAGAAACAGCCCCAAAGCATGATGTTGCCACCCTCATGCTTCACAGTAGGTATGGTGTTCTTTGGTTGCAACTCAGCATTTTCTCTCCTCCAAACACGACGAGTTGTGTTTCTACCAAACAGTTCTACTTTGGTTTCATCTGACCATATGACATTCTCCCAATCCGCTTCTGGATCATCCAAATGCTCTCTAGCATACTTCAGATGGGACCGGACATGTACTGGCTTAAGCAGGGGGACATGTATGGCACTGCAGGATCTGAGTCCCTGGCGGCGTAGTGTGTTACTGATTGTAGCCTTTGTTACGTTGGTCCCAGCTCTCTGCAGGTCATTCACTAGGTCCCCCCATGTGGTTCTAGGATGTTTGCTCACCGTTCTTGTGATCATTTTGACCCCACGGGGTGAGATCTTGCGTGGAACCCCAGATAGATGGAGATTATCAGTGGTCTTGTATGTCTTCCATTTTCTAATTATTGCTCCCACAGTTGATTTCTTCACACCAAGCTGCTTGCCTATTGCAGATTCAGTCTTCCCAGCCTGGTGCAGGTCTACAATTTTGTTTCTGGTGTCCTTCGACAGCTCTTTGGTCTTCACCATAGTGGAGTTTGGAGTGTGACTGTTTGAGGTTGTGGACAGGTGTCTTTTATACTGATAACAAGTTCAAACAGGTGCCATTAATACAGGTAATGAGTGGAGGACAGAGGAGCATCTTAAAGAAGAAGATACAGGTCTGTGAGAGCCAGAAATCTTGCTTGTTTGTAGGTGACCAAATACTTATTTTCCACCATAATATGTAAATAAATTCTTTCCAAATCATACAATGTTATTGTCTGGATTTGTTTCCACGTTTTGTCTCTCATAGTTGAGGTATACCTATGATGAAAATTACAGGCCTCTCTCATCTTCTTAAGTGGGAGAACTTGCACAATTGGTGGCTGACTAAATACTTTTTTGTCCCACTGTATAGTGGTACTGTATAGTGACACTGTTTATCCCCCGCCCCCACATGCTGTAGTAACAAGGTCTGTAATTTGCTGGTTCCACACACATACACACATGCATGCATAAATACACACACAGTCACATACATACACACACACATACACACATACATGCATAAATACACACACAGTCACATACATACATACATACACACACACACATGCATAAATACACACACAGTCACATACATACACACACATACACACATACATGCATAAATACACACACAGTCACATATATATACACACACACATACACACATACATGCATAAATACACACACAGTCACATACATACACACACACATACACACATACATGCATAAATACACACACAGTCACATACATACATACACACACACACACACACATAAACACCAATGGGTAAAAACAGAAACACTAACCCCAGTAGTCAGAGACAGAGACACTAGTGAAGCATCACGTCACACTCACATGATATCAGTACAGACAGCGGCAGGTCAACGTTTTTTACTGAAAAAAAAAAGAAAAACATTTTTTTTAAGCTGTGCCCCCACCCTCGAGGGCCAGGTCGCAGTTGCTACCTCTGCACCCACTGTAGTTCCGCCCCTGCCTATACGATCGGGCTGACTGACACCCCTGCTAGCGGCAGATTGGCTGCAAATCTGCAGTGGACGGCATTGCACAAGCAGTCCACAAGAACTGCTTATGCAATGATAAATGCAGACAGCGTATTATCCTCAATTAGTCAATGCATTGCAGAATATTTATATAAACAAATGTATTCCAATCATTTGACAAAATCATTTTGTTAACACATTCTACAAGGATTTTGCAAATCAAGACCAGTTCAGGAATTTACTCTTTAAGAATCCAGAAAGACTCAAATTCCTGTTTTATCTTAGCAATCACTGTGTAGCATGTTGCCACACAGATAAGTGTCCCCATATTTAATGGGAAGGTGTACTGTAAAACTGTGTTTCCAATTACTTGTTATACCAAACACAGGATTTAAAATGTATGGGAAATAGTTAGTTTAGGTTTATTTTTGTATATAAAATATTTGTTTCTGCTGATTCAAACAACATCCCAATCAATTAAATGGGCTGAGCTTGCAGGCACAGCAGACCTCAGTCATCTTTATCTGATCTCTCACTGTATACACATAGGCAAATACTGAGGGCCTGAGAATCTAACACTCTCAGCTCTGGCAAGATTATCCTTAGCTACAAGCTATAGACAAGTTGTGTAAACACAGCCAGCAGAAGAAATTACACTCCCACTGGGTATGGAAGAGAAAGGTAATAAAATGTTAATTTTCCATTGTTCTCTCCAAGTATTGGTGATTGGTTTCTGGTCAGATATAAGATAAAGAAGCAGGTATATGTACACAGTGTGATAAAGTTATGAGATCTGATTATACCTACAGATATAAGATAAAGACACATGTATGTGTACGCAATGTGATACAGTAATGAGATCTGATTATACCTACAGATATAAGATAAAGAAGCATGTACATGTACACAGTGTGATCAAGTAATGAGATCTGATTATACCTACAGATATAAGATAAAGACACATGTATGTGTACGCGATGTGATACAGTAATGAGATCTGATTATACCTACAGATATAAGATAAAGACATGTATATGTACACAGTGTGATAAAGTAATGAGATCTGATTATACCATCAGATATAAGATAAAGACAGATGTATATGTACACAATGTGATATAGTAATGAGATCTAATTATACCTACAGATATAAGATAAAGAAGCACGTATATGTACACAATGTGATACAGTAATGAGAGCTGATTATACCTACAGATATAAGATAAAGACACATGTATATGTACACAATGTGATAAAGTAATGAGATCTGATTATACCTACAGATATAAGATAAAGACACATGTATATGTACACAATGTGATATAGTAATGAGATCTGATTATACCTACAGATATAAGATAAAGAAGCATGTATATGTACACAATGTGATATAGTAATGAGATCTGATTATACCTACAGATATAAGATAAAGAAGCATGTATATGTACACAATGTGATACAGTAATGAGATCTGATTATACCTTCAGATATAAGAAAAAGACAAATGTATATGTACACAGTGTGATACAGTAATGAGATCTGATTATACCTACAGATATAAGATAAAGACACATGTATATGTACACAGTGTGATACAGTAATGAGATCTGATTATACCTACAGATATAAGATAAATACACATGTATATGTACACAGTGTGATAAAGTAATGAGATCTGATTACACCTACAGATATAAGATAAAAACACATGTATATGTACACAATGTGATACAGTAATGAGATCTGATTATACCTACAGATATAAGATAAATACACATGTATATGTACACAGTGTGATAAAGTAATGAGATCTGATTATACCTACAGATATAAGATAAAGACACATGTATATGTACACAATGTGATAGAGTAATGAGATCTGATTATACCTACAGATATAAGATAAAGAAGCATGTATATGTACACAATGTGATACAGTAATGAGATCTGATTATACCTTCAGATATAAGATAAAGACACATGTATATGTACACAGTGTGATACAGTAATGAGATCTGATTATACCTACAGATATAAGATAAAGACACATGTATATGTACACAGTGTGATACAGTAATAAGATCTGATTATACCTACAGATATAAGATAAAGACACATGTATATGTACACAGTGTGATACAGTAATGAGATCTGATTATACCTACAGATATAAGATAAAGACACATGTATATGTACACAATGTGATAAAGTAATGAGATCTGATTATACCTACAGATATAAGATAAAGACACATGTATATGTACACAATGTGATAAAGTAATGAGATCTGATTATACCTACAGATATAAGATAAAGACAGATGTATATGTACACAATGTGATACAGTAATGAGATCTGATTATACCTACAGATATAAGATAAAGAAGCATGTATAAGTACACAATGTTATAAAGTAGTGAGATCTGATTATACCTACAGATATAAGATAAAGACGCTTGTATATGTACACAATGTGATAAAGTAATGATTATACCAACAGATATAAGATAAAGACACATGTATATGTACACAATGTGATAAAGTAATGAGAGCTGATTATACCTACAGATATAAGATAAAAACACATGTATATGTACACAATGTGATAAAGTAATGCGATCTGATTATACCTTCAGATATAAGATAAAGACACATGTATATGTACACAATGTGATAAAGTAATGAGATCTGATTATACCTAGAGATATAAGATAAAGACCCATGTATATGTACACAGTGTGATAAAGTAATGAGATCTGATTATACCTACAGATATAAGATAAATACATGTATATGTACACAGTGTGATAAGGTAATGAGATCTGATTATAACTACAGATATAAGATAAAGACACATGTATATGTACACAATGTAATACAGTAATGAGATCGGATTATACCTACAGATATAAGATAAAGACAGATGTATATGTACACAATGTGATACAGTAATGAGATCTGATTATACCTACAGATATAAGATAAAGACACATGTATATGTACACAATGTGATAAAGTAATGAGATCTGATTATACCTACAGATATAAGATAAAGACACATGTATATGTACACAGTGTGATACAGTAATGAGATCTGATTATACCATCAGATATAAGATAAAGACACATGTATATGTACACAATGTGATAAAGTAATGAGATCTGATTATACCTACAGGTATAAGATAAAGACACATGTATATGTACACAATGTGATAAAGTAATGAGATCTGATTATACCTACAGATATAAGATAAAGACACATGTATATGTACACAGTGTGATACAGTAATGAGATCTGATTATACCATCAGATATAAGATAAAGACACATGTATATGTACACAGTGTGATAAAGTAATGAGATCTGATAATACCTACAGATATAAGATAAAGAAGCATGTATATGTACACAATGTGATATAGTAATGAGATCTGATTATACCTACAGATATAAGATAAAGACACATGTATATGTACAAAATGTGATAAAGTAATGCGATCAGATTATACCTACAAGCTCAACCCATTTTATTAGGTTTGGCCTCAAAAGACAAAACCAGCTAAGTCTTAAAAAGCAAATTCCCATACACTTTATTCTCTAAAGTTGGTAAAAAAGTAATTGGAAACACATTAAGGGAAAAACAATTTTACGGTATACTGTCCCTTTAAAAAACACATACAGTGCAATAAAATGCTCAGAAAAAGCCCACACAAATGTATCTACATATTGTGAGATGTTGATCATCCCCTTAGAAAGAACAATGGAAACTTAGCATTTTAGTACCTCTCTGTGCCACCATCCCCTCACTGAAATGTTCAGTATAGGTGAGGGCACAACAGGTATAATCAGCTACTTCAAATGACAAAATAAAGGTAAAGAGACTATTTTAAAACACTTTTATACACTTTAGCAGATAAAATGGATCATTGGGAACACATTAACAAATTACAGTACACTGTCCCTTTAAGATGCATTTAATAGCAGGGAAAATAAATAATAACTAAAGATTGTAATGTTGTTTTGCTTTTCTTTTATTAAACATTTCAAAGTGTATTACATTGTGTGCGTACTGTCACTTTAAATAAATGTATTTTTTTTCCCATTACAGGAACGCATGTAGCTGAGCACTGTACGTCAGACCATGGTCAGGGGGAATGTGAAAGGTGTTTACATGGTGACAATTACACTGAATATCCAAATGGGCTGGATGCCTGCCTTCCTTGTAGATACTGCAGAGATGGTAACGTATATTACAGCATTATCTGAGTTTCTTTATGTTTAGCTTGTTTGTTTTATCATCTGTTTCATGATTCAGATAGAGTATACAATCTTACACAACTTTCTAATTTACTTGTATTATCACATTGTCTTTGTTCTCTTATTATCTTTGGTTGAAAAGCAGAACTGTAAGCCTAGGAGAGTGCACATCTCTGGAGCACTATATGGCAGCAGTTTTGCAATAATGCTATCCATTTGTAAGACCACTAGATGGCAGCACTATTTCCTGCCATGTTGTTGTTACTAGGGATGGACGAATGTGCTGAAAGTGTAATTTGTTTGGTAGAACGAATAATCCTGTGGGCATTTGTTTTGGGCAATCAAATGTTGATAAGAATGAAAATCCATTAAAATTCGATAATTTCATGGTATTTACGTTTTTCGAATGTCACTTTAATTTTGGAATGTTCATAATTAAATCGAATATCCGCACTCAAAATTTCAAATGTAGCATTCAATTTATTTAAATACTATTCAGAAGTTCAATAGTTCATGTGGTAGGGAATTTATTCAATTGATACATAGGGGCCAACTTATCAAGCCCTGAATGGAGCTTGATGCCCCTGTTTCTGTGCAAGCCTTCAGGCTCGCCGGAAACAGTAGTTAGGAACCAGCGGTCTAAAGACCGCTGCTCCATAACTTGTCCACATGCTCTGAGACTGCGGACATCAATGAGCCCAGTCCTATACGATCGGGTTGATTGACACCCCCTGCTAGTGGCCAATTGGCCGCGATTCTGCAGGGGGCGGCATTGCACAAGCAGTTCGCAAGAACTGCTTGTGCAATGATAAATGCCAACACTTATGCTGCCTGCATTTAACGATGTGCGGAGGACATGATACGCTACATTGTATCATGTCAGCTCGCACTTTAATAAATCGGCCCCTTTATAGATACAAATATATAAATTTGAATGTTTCTATTTCGAATATTGCATAATTCAAATATTACATTTAAAGAGAGCATTAGAAATACTATTACATTAAAAGAATGTTGTACAAACATTTTGAAATTTGAAACAAACTAACTAATGCGTTAAAAATTGGTTTCATTTTTTGAAGGTTGCAAAACATTCGCCCATCCCTAGCTGTTACCTTAATTGTGGGAAAACTATACACATCTATATATGATATGACTTATTTATAAGGAAATAAATTTGCTCAAATTGTAAACATTTTACTTCAGAAAATCTCTCTTTTACTTATACCCCAAAGATTGGTACATTACTGACTGTCACTAAAGAAGAAAGGGACTTGGGAATTATTATTTCAGATGATTTAAAATTTAGTACACAATGCAGCAGTGCAGTCAGTAAGGCCAGTCGAATACTTGGTTGCACTGGAAGAGGTATTAGTAGCAGAAATAGCAAGGTTCGTATGCCACTTTACAGATCATTAGTTAGACCAAATCTGGAATACTGTGTACATTTCTGGAGACCATGGGGTATATTTATTAATGTGCGAGCGGACATCGATAAATGCCGACAGCATGCGCTGTCGGCATTTATCATTGCACCAACAGTTCTTGTGAACTGCTGGTGCAATGCCGCCCCCTGCAGATTTGCGGGCAATCAGCCATTAGCAGGGGTTGATTTCTGTCCACGGCTTCAGAGCAGGTGGACAAGTTTAGACCTCCGCTTCATAACTTCTGTTTACGGCAAGCCTGAAGGTTCGCCGGAAACAAGGGGTATCAAGCTCCATACAGAGCTTGATAAATCGGCCCCCCACATCTTCAGAAATATCTAATAAATTAGAAGCTGTCCAGAAGAGGACTACTAAAATGGTACATGGTCTGAAATATAAAACTTACAAAGAAAGACTCTATGACCTAAATATGTATGGTTTAGAGGATAGAAGGGAAAGAGATGGCATGATAGAAACCTTCAAATATATGAAGCTGAAAGCATTTTTCACAAAAAAATAAATGCCAAAACAAGCGGTCACAATCTAACGTTAGAGGGTAGCAGATTCAGGAGAAATTTGAGGAAGTATTTTTTTAAAGAAAAGATGGTGGATTCATGGAATAAACTTCCACTTGAGGTGGTAAACACAAAGACTGTAAAGGGATTCAAAAATGCCTGGGACATGCATAAGGCTATCCTAAGGAAAAAGTAACATATAATATGGGTAGACTTGATGGGCCTTTTTGGTTCTTATCTACCGTCAAATTCTATGTTTCTATTGAAATCTACTAATGAAATTACCTTCAAAGGTTTCCTGTATAGGGAGCAAAAAGTTTAAAAAACTAAATGGTACGAAAACAAAATTAAACCATTAAACGAAATTGTAAACCTTTTAGGTCCCAATTTCCAAAACTGGTACGCATACCAACAAATTTCCCATTATTTATTGTCCCACCTAGGTAAAGCCCAAATTAGACATCACTTAACCGCCTTTGAGAATATCTGCTACCTTTCACACCCTCGTAAGGGAATCCTATCACTAATCGATAGGTTGTTATCCTCAACCCTCTATTCTCCCCTCCCTGCATATGTAGCAAAATGGGAAACTGAAATAGATCAACATTTGCCACCTAAAGATTGGGATTTTGTTTTTATGCAAATGACTAAAGCCTCTTCTTCCATTTCAATAACGGAAATGAATATTAAACTCCTCAGTCGATGGTACTAATCTATACGCCATCTAGACTACATCAACTGTTTCCCAATACGACCAATGATTGCTGGAGAGGCTGCTCTGAAACTGCTACTTTTTTCCATATCTGGTGGCAATGCCCTATAGCTAAATCGTACTGGCTCTCAAACCCGAAATTGAAGCAGCTCTTCCTTTAAATTTTCCATTTAATCCCTGGGTTTTCCTTTTTAATAAGTTCCCCGAGATAAAATGTAAACTGATATTGACACTCTTAACTATCATGTTAAACTCCGCAAAAAAACAGATACCACTACACTGGAAAACAAATAGTCTTCCAACCATAAACACATGGAGATCTGTGGTAACACATATGCTTCAGCTAGAAAAATACCATTATGTCCATACCAAATGCATAAACGAATATCACAACCTAATATTTCTGTGGGAGGAATACTTAAATAAATAATCAGTTTTTGTCACATATCTACAAATAGCGCTGCTAGTTATAGCTAACTACCACCCAATGCATTGGATATTATATGTGTGATAATTACAACATTATGCAGGACTGTGTATCTTGAGATTCAATTATATATGTATATTAGTATCATTTAATTGTACATTTCCTTCACATTGTCTATTTTTTGTTTTGGTGATCTCATGTTGTCAACTTTAAAGTTATTTAAATAAAGCTTTAAAAATGAACAAAAAAACAACAACAAAAAAAACACTAAATGGTATTTACTAAAAAAACACATCCTGGTGTATTATCTAAATTATGCACAATTAGCTGCTAAGGAGCATATCCCAGCAAACCCGCTATAGGTCTAGCATATGAACACAGGAACACTGGTGACAGGAATGAGCTCATTTTCACACTTGTGTAATATAAACAAGAAAGGGGCTATATAATTCTGCCTATTCTTGAATACACAACCCTGTCTGGGTAGGAATGTTACAAAAGGCATAGCAGTATAATTTAAAATAAGAGAATAAGGAATTATGTGAAATTGTATGAAACAAGGACTGATTTGAAATGTATAGTTTAATATGAAAATATATTACATAAATTGTGAGCATATTATTATAAATGCTATCTGATGTACAAATGTATGACATGATACTAACTAGGGGAAAGAGATTCTAAAATTACTAATACATACCCTTGGAAAATTAATTATACTCTGACTAACATAAGAAATACATTTTAATATACTCGAATATCATTAAGAAATGAGCACCACAAATAACACAATATATCTATATCAGTAACTAAACTATATACAGTATATATATATATATATATATATATATATATATATATATATATATATATATATAGTGTGAAAAGCATTACTGGGCTAAAAAGTTGCACCCAGGTGGTAAATCGCCATAGAACAGGCTAACAATGGTATTGAGCCAGTTGTTCGTTCCTGTGAGTGCACTTCTCTCTGTATGTATTTAGTCTCCCTATGGGAAAAAGGGGCAACCAGACGTGGACTCCTTGCTCAGTGTGCTTAGAGGAATATGGATACACCTCACTGACGAGGCCCAATGAAGGCCGAAACGATCGTCTGGGGTTGCTGTGTTCCTTGTTCAGAGAGAAATTGCCTGGTATTTCGGCGCTGGACTGACCGTAATAGGCGGGATCAGACTGATATACTACAGGAAAGTTCCACTCTGTGAAAAGCATTACTAGGCTAAAAAGCTGCACCCAGGTGGTAAATCGCCATAGAACAGGCTAACAATGGTATTGAGCCAGTTGTTCGTTCCTGTGAGTGCACTTCTCTCTGTATGTATTTAGTCTCCCTATGGGAAAAAGGGGCAACCAGACGTGGACTCCTTGCTCAGTGTGCTTAGAGGAATATGGATACACCTCACTGAAGAGGCCCAATGAAGGCCGAAACGATCATCTGGGGTTGCTGTGTTGTTCAGAGAGTAATTGCCTGGTATTTCGGCGCTGGACTGACCGTAATAGGCGGGATCAGACTGATATACTACAGGAAAGTTCCACTCTGTGAAAAGCATTACTGGGCTAAAAAGTTGCACCCAGGTGGTAAATCGCCATAGAACAGGCTAACAATGGTATTGAGCCAGTTGTTCGTTCCTGTGAGTGCACTTCTCCCTGTATGTATTTAGTCTCCGTATGGGAAAAAGGGGCAACCAGATGTGGACTCCTTGCTCAGTGTGCTTAGAGGAATATGGATACACCTCACTGACGAGGCCCAATGAAGGCCGAAACGATCGTCTGGGGTTGCTGTGTTCCTTGTTCAGAGAGTAATTGCCTGGTATTTCGGGGCTGGACTGACCTTAATAGGCGGGATCAGACTGATATACTACAGGAAAGTTCCACTCTGTGAAAAGCATTACTGGGCTAAAAAGTTGCACCCAGATGGTAAATCGCCATAGAACAGGCTAACAATGGTATTGAGCCAGTTGTTCGTTCCTGTGAGTGCACTTCTCTCTGTGTATATATATATATATATATATATATATATATATATATATATATATATATACAGTGTATATACTGTATGTGTGCGTATATATATATATATATATATATATATATGTGTGTGTATATAATGATATATATGTGTGTATCTAGTATATATATATATATATATATATATATATATATCCTATATAATAAAAGGCCAAGTGTGTTTGTCCGAAGCTGTCATGCGCAGTAGAGACTGCATACAAGGACAAACACACCTGGCCTTCCAACTGACCTGGCGTTGTGTGGTGGAGTGGCAGGGTGTGGAGTGGGCATGGCTGGACGGGTGTGATGTGGGCGTGGCCGATTGGTGTGAACTGGGCGTAGTCGGTCGTGGCGTGGGAGTGGGCGGGCGGGGCCAGGCGGGCCAGATGCCGAGAGACAGAGAGCTCTAAAGAGGGCGGATAGAAAGAGCAGAAGAGAGGGGATAGAGAGAGGGAGAGAGAGACAGCAAAAGAGAGAGGGGGAGAGAGACAGCAAAAGAGAGGGGGGGAGAGAGACAGCAAAAGAGAGGAGGGAGAGAGACAGCAAAAGAGAGGAGGGAGAGAGACAGCAAAAGAGAGGGGGAGAGAGACAGCAAAAGAGAGGGGGGGGGAGAGAGAGACAGCAAAAGAGAGGAGGGAGAGAGACAGCAAAAGAGAGGGGGGAGAGAGACAGCAAAAGAGAGGGGGGAGAGAGACAGCAAAAGAGAGGGGGAGAGAGCGCAAAAGAGAGGGGGGAGAGTGCGTAAAAGAGAGGGGGAGAGTGCGCAAAAGAGAGGGGGGAGAGTGCGCAAAAAAGAAGGGGAGAGTGCGCAAAAGAGAGGGGGGAGAGTGCGCAAAAGAGAGGGGGGAGAGGGTGCAAAAGAGAGGGGGGAAAGAGCGCAAAAGAGAGGGGGGAAAGAGCGCAAAAGAGAGGGGGAGAGAGCGCAAAAGAGAGGGGGAGAGAGTGCAAAAGAGAGGGGGGAGAGAGCACAAAAGAGAGGGAGAGAGAGCACAAAAGAGAGGGGGGAGAGAGCACAAAAGAGAGGGGGGAGCACAAAAGAGAGGGGGGAGCACAAAAGAGAGGGGGGAGAGAGCACAAAAGAGAGGGGGAAGAGAGAGAGCAAAAGAGATGGGAGAGAGAGAGCAAAAGAGAGGGGGAGAGATAGAGCAAAAGAGAGGGGGGAGAGTGCACAAAAAATAAGGGGAGAGTGTGCAAAAGAGAGGGGGGAGGTGCACAAAAGAGAGGGTGCAAAAGAGGGGGAAAGAGCGCAAAAGAGAGGGGGGAGAGAGAGCAAAAGAGAGGGGGAGAGAGCGCAAAAGAGAGGGGGAGAGAGCGCAAAAGAGAGGGGGACAGAGCACAAAAGAGCGGGGGAACAGAGCACAAAAGAGAGTGGGAGAGAGCACAAAAGAGAGGGGGAGCACAAAAGAGAGGGGGGAGCACAAAAGAGAGGGGGAGAGAGCGCAAAAGAGAGGGGGAGAGAGCGCAAAAGAGAGGGAGAGAGAGCACAAAAGAGAGGGGGAGAGAGAGCAAACGAGAGGAGAGAGAGCAAACGAGAGGAGACAGCAAACGAGAGGGGGGAAGAGGGAGAGAGACAGCAAAAGAGGGGGAGAGAGCAAAAGAGATGGAGAGAGACAGCAAAAGAGGGGGAGAGAGAGCCAAAGAGAGGGGGGAGAGAGAGAGCAAAAGAGAGGGGGAAGAGAGAGAGCAAAAGAGAGGGGGGAGAGAGAGAGCAAAAGAGAGGGGGAAGAGAGAGAGCAAAAGAGAGGGGGGAGAGAGAGAGCAAAAGAGAGGGGGAGAGAGAGAGCAAAAGAGAGGGGGAGAGAGAGAGCAAAAGAGAGCGGGGAGCGAGAGAGCAAAAGAGAGGGGGAGAGAGAGAGTAAAAGAGAGGGGGAGAGAGAGTAAAAGAGAGGGGAGAGAGAGCAAAAGAGAGGGGAGAAAGAGAGAGCAAAAGAGAGGGGGGATAGAGAGAGAGCAAGGGGTGGGACCGCTGTACTGCAAAAAATGGCTCGTGTACTCGGGCTTTAGGACTATTATATATATAATTAGTTACCACTTATACTTACATAGATATGTATGTATATGGAATAAATATAACTATAAAGTATGGTAAAATATATAAATAAGGATATAAACTCCTTACAAAATAAAGGATATCATATTTTACAAATGTACTGTAGCTTAGTGATTTACAGCTATTAATGAAATATGGTGTTGCTAATGTAAATAACAAGATAATAATTAAAGTACTTCAATATATTGAATACACTCACCAGAGTATAACAAGGAAAACTATATATATAAGTGCATGTATATCCTAAAGAATAAATCCAGGCCCCATTTTAACCTTAAAAAGATACTAAACCCATTTTTTCTCTTTTATGATTCAGATATAACATGCAACTTTAAGCAACTTTCTAATTTACCCCATTATCATTTTTCTTTATTTTCTTGGTATCTTTATTTGAAAAAGCAGGAATGAAAGCTTACGAGCCGACCCATTTTTGTTTCAGCATCCTGGATAGCGCTTGCTGATTGGTGGCTACATTTAGCCACCAATCATCAAGCGGTACCCGGGTGCTGAACTTAAAATGGGCCAGCTCCTATGCTTAAAGTCCTGCTTTTTCAAATAAAGGCACCAAGAGTATTAAGAAAAATTTGGGGTTTCATGTCCCTTTAAGGGCATTCACTTACAACAGGGGGCAAGAGGCTGACCAATGAGAAATATCACTCACACCCTCAATGACTTCACTGGATGATTAGCAAAAAGGGAGGAGAAATGCTAGAGAGAAAAGATCTCTCACAGAGTTGATAGAGGCTAAATCCATGCGCCCTAGTGGGTAAAAATTCCCTGCTCTGACAGTGAAACCTCTGGGCTAAGACAAATCTCAGATTCCAGCTGACTTACTAACTCAGAAGAATACTTAGGCTATCTTGCTGCCTACCTATCTTGCTAACTTAAAAGGACAGTATACTGTAAAATTGTTCCCTTAATGTGCTGCCAATTACTTTTTTTACCAGCTGCAGAGTATAAAATGCATGAGAATTTTAAGATTTATTTATGTATATTAAATAGATGATTTTGTGTTTTGAAGCCACAACCTAATAAAATGGGTTGAGCTTGTAGGTATAATCAGATATCATTACCCCCAACAGTAAAACCCACCACCCATACAACCAACCCCCCAAATAAAAACCTAATCTAAAAAAAACTAATCTCCCCATTGCCCTGAAAAGGGCATTTGTATGGGCATTGCCCTTAAAAGGGCATTTAGCTCTAATGCAACCCAAACCCTAATCTAAAACTAAAACCCACCCAATAAATCCTTAAAAAATCCTAACACTAACCGCTGAAGATTCACTTACAGTTTTGAAGATCCGACATCCATCCTCCAAGAAGCCGGCAGAAGTCTTAATCCAAGCGGCCGAAGTCCTCCTCCAAGCCCGCATTAGTCTTCACCCAGACGGCATCTTCTATCTTCATCCATCCGGCGCAGAGTGGCTCCATCTTCAAGACATCCTCTTCAATCGACGGCTTCTTTGGAATGAAGGTTCCTTTAAATGATGTCATCCAAGATGGCGTCCCTTAGATTCCGATTGGCTGATAGAATTCTATCAGCAAATTGGAATTAAGGTTGAAAAAATCCTATTGGCTGTTGCAATCAGCCAATAGGATTGAACTTCAATCCTATTGGCTGATCCAATCAGCCAATAGGATTGAGCTCACATTCTATTGGCTGTTCCATCAGCCAATAGAATGCAAGCTCAATCCTATTGGCTGATTGCAACAGCCAATAGGATTTTTTCTACCTTAATTCCGATTGGCTGATAGAATTCTATAAGCCAATCGGAATCTAAGGGACGCCATCTTGGATGACGTCATTTAAAGGAACCTTCATTCCGAAGAAGCTGTTGATTGAAGAGGATGCTCCGCATCAGATGTCTTGAAGATGGAGCTGCTCCGCGTCGGATGGATGAAGATAGAAGATGCCGTCTGGGTGAAGACTTAGGCCGCTTGGATGAAGACTTCTGCCGGCTTTTTGGAGGATGGATGTCGGATCTTCAAAACTGTAAGTGAATTTTCAGGGGTTAGTTTTAGGATTTTTTAAGGGTTTATTGGGTGGGTTTTAGTTTTAGATTAGGTTTTGGGCTGCAATAGAGCTAAATGCCCTTTTAAGGGCAATGCCATACAAATGCCCTTTTCAGGGCAATAGGGAGCTTAGGTTTTTTTTTAGATTAGGTTTTTATTTGGGGGGTTGGTTGTGTGGGTGGTGGGTTTTACTGTTGGGGGGTATTTGTATTATTTATTTACAGGTAAAAGAGCTGATTTCTTTGGAGCAATGCCCCACAAAAGGCCCTTTTAAGGGCTATTTGTAGTTTATTGTAGGTTAGGGTTTTTTTTATTTTGGGGGGGCTTTTTTATTTTCATAGGGCTCTTAGATTAGGTGTAATTAGTTTAAATCTTTGATAATTTCTTTTTAATTTTTTGTAACTTAGTGTTTATTTTTTTGCGTAACTTAGTGTTTGTTATTTTTTTGTAACTTTGTAATTTTTTAGTGTAGATTTTAATATTATAATATTAATTTTAATCCAGGGCGGCGGATTGAAAAGCAGGTACGATAACTAGCAAAAGTAGTCAGATAGTGCCGAATTTGCATTCGAAACATCTGTAATAACGTAAGCATCGATCTGTGTTGGACTGAAACCGGTGGATCGTATTTTACATCACATATTTCTACTTTTGCCGGTCTGTAGGCTTTGATAAATGAGGCGAATCAAACTCGTCACAATTACGCTGCGGAATTCCAGCGTATTTGCGGTTGACGGCTTGATAAATAGGCCCCATTGTGTACATATACATGTGTCTTTATTGTATATCTGTAGGTATAATCAGATCTCATTACTTTATCACATTGTGTACACATACATGTGTCTTTATCTTATATCTGTAGCTATAATCAGATCTCATTACTATCTCACATTGTGTACATATACATGTGCCTTTATCTTATATCTGTAGGTATAATCAGATCCTATTACTTTTTCACATTGAGTACATATACATGTGTCTTTATCTTATATCTGTAGGTATAATCAGATCGCATTACTGTATCACATTGTGTACATATACATGTGTCTTTTTTCCTATATCTGTAGGTATAATCAGATCTCATTACATTATCACATGAGTACATATACATGTGTCTTTATCTTATATCTGTAGGTATAATCAGATCTCATTACTGTATCACATTGTGTACATATGTATCACATTGTGTACATATACATGTGTCTGAATCGTATATCTGTAGGTATAATCAGATCTCATTACATTATCAATAAGATAATCATGTATGTGCATGTATGTATTTAGTGAGTATGCATGTATGCATTTAATGAGTGTGCATGTATGCATTTAGTGAGTATGCATGTATGCATTTAGTGAGTGTGCATCTATGTATTTAGTGAGTATGCATGTATGCATTTAATGAGTGTGCATGTATGTATTTAGTGAGTATGCATGTATGCATTTTGTGAGTGTGCATGTATGTATTTAGTGAGCATGCATTTAGTGAGTGTGCATGTATGCATTTAGTGAGTGTGCATGTATGTATTTAGTGAGTATGCATTTAGTGAGTGTGCATGTATGCATTTAGTGAGTGTGCATGTATGCATTTTGTGAGTGTGCATGTATGTATTTAGTGAGTATGCATGTATGCATCTAATGAGTGTGCATGTATGTATTTAGTGAGTATGCATTTAGTGAGTGTGCATGTATGCATTTTGTGAGTGTGCATGTATGTATTTAGTGAGTATGCATGTATGCATTTAATTAGTGTGCATGTATGTATTTAGTGAGTATGCATTTAGTGAGTGTGCATGTATGTATTTAGTGAGTATGCATGTGTGCATTTAATTAATGTGTGCATGTATGTATTTAGTGAGTATGCATTTAGTGAGTGTGCATGTATGTATTTAGTGAGTGTGCATGTATGTATTTAGTGAGTATGCATTTAGTGAGTGTGCATGTATGTATTTAGTGAATATGCATTTAGTGAGTGTGCATGTATGTATTTAGTGAGTATGCATGTGTGCATTTAATGAGTGTGCATGTATGTATTTAGTGAGTATGCATTTAGTGAGTGTGCATGTATGCATTTAGTGAGTGTGCATGTATGTATTTAGTGAGTATGCATTTAGTGAGTGTGCATGTATGTATTTAGTGAGTATGCATTTAGTGAGTGTGCATGTATGTATTTAGTGAGTATGTATTTAGTTTGTGTGCGTGTATGTATTTAGTGAGTGTGCATTTAGTGAGTGTGCATGTATGCATCTAGTGAGTGTGCATGTATGTATTTAGTGAGTATGCATTTAGTGAGTGTGCATGTATGTATTTAGTGAGTGTGCATGTATGTATTTAGTGAGTGTGCATGTATGTATTTAGTATGTGTGTTTATTTTGTGAGTGTGCATTTAGTGAATGTGCATGTATGCATTTAGTGAGTATGCAGGTATGCATTTAGTGAGTGTGCATTTATGCATTAAGTGAGTGTGCATGTATGCATTTAGTGAATGTGCATGTATGCATTTAGTGAGTGTGCATGTATGTATTTAGTGAGTGTGCATGTATGCATTTAGTGAGTGTGCATGTATGTATTTAGTAAGTGTGCATGTATGTATTTAGTGAGTGTGCATGTATGCATTTAGTGAGTGTGCATGTATGTATTTAGTGAGTGTGCATGTATGCATTTAGTGAGTGTGCATGTATGTATTTAGTAAGTATGCATTTAGTGAGTGTACATGTATGTATTTAGTAAGTATGCATTTAGTGAGTGTGCATGTATGCATTTAGTGAATGTGCATGTATGCATTTAGTGAATGTGCATGTATGCATTTAGTGAGTGTGCATGTATGTATTTAGTAAGTATGCATTTAGTGAGTGTGCATGTATGCATTTAGTAAATGTACATTTATGCATTTAGTGAGTGTGCATGTATGTATTTAGTGAGTATGCATTTAGTGAGTGTGCATGTATGCATTTAGTGAGTATGCATGTATGCATTTAGTGAGTGTGCATTTATGCATTAAGGGAGTGTGCATGTATGCATTTAGTGAATGTGCATGTATGCATTTAGTGAGTGTGCATGTATGTATTTAGTGAGTGTGCATGTATGCATTTAGTGAGTGTGCATGTATGCATTTAGTGAGTGTGCATGTATGTATTTAGTAAGTATGCATTTAGTGAGTGTGCATGTATGCATTTCGTGAGTGTGCATGTATGTATTTAGTAAGTATGCATTTAGTGAGTGTGCATGTATGCATTTAGTAAATGTACATGTATGCATTTAGTGAGTGTGCATGTATGTATTAAGTGAGTGTGCATGTATGCATTTAGTGAGTGTGCATGTATGTATTTAGTGAGTATGCATTTAGTGAGAGTGCATGTATGTATTTAGTGGCTGTGCATGTATGCATTTAGTGAGTGTGCTTGTATGTATTTAGAAAGTATGCATTTAGTGAGTGTGCATGTATGCATTTAGTAAATGTACATGTATGCATTTAGTGAGTGTGCATGTATGTATTAAGTGAGTGTGCATGTATGCATTTAGTGAGTGTGCATGTATGCATTTAGTGAGTGTGCATGTATGCATTTAGTGAGTGTGCATGTATGCATTAAGTGAGTGTGCATGTATGCATTTAGTGAGTGTGCATGTATGCATTTAGTAAATGTACATGTATGCATTTAGTGAGTGTACATGTATGTATTAAGTGAGTGTGCATGTATGCATTTAGTGAGTGTGCATGTATGTATTTAACATACTTCTCATTTGAAACAATATAAAATATGTCACAGCTAAAGTGCTGTAGTATAATAAATGATTACCACATCCTGTTCCCTCACAGGTTGTTATCAGAAATATAAAGAAAGTTGTGCAAGCCCGGGCATGTCTTTACTGTGCTTTGAATGGATCTTATGGTTATTTGTTGTTTGGGAAAAAAAGTTAAAGGGGAAATAATCAGTGACACTCCTTGAAGTCTGCACTAGTGATGTCCATTTTGTGAACAATTTGTTAATTTGAACTGGTTCTTTTCAATGAACTGCATGAATCAGTTTACCAGACTGAACAGATTTGTTTAGAACAGAACACTTCTTGTGTCAACAACAGCGCTTGATATAAGCTCCTAGAGTGAGTGATCTCTGCTTCTGCTGACTTTTCTTTGTACTGAATCAGTTAAAGGACCATTTAACTTCTAATAGTTTGGTAAGTTAGCAGCAGCAACACATATTACAAATTTAATTACAGTAATACAACTACAAAGTGCATTTTTAAAAGATAACTTTTTTAACTTTTAGAAGTATTTCACTGACGCTGTCCTCAACGATCCTGTAATGTCTGGATAAAAGGGCTGGGCTAAAGCGCTATGTTAGCACGCTCCCTGACCGGGGATTTACACAATTAATTATCACCTAGATTACGAGTTTTGCGTTTGGGTTTTAACGCTGAAAAAATGGTAATTTCAGCGTTAAAACAGCAATGCAGCCATTACGAGTCTTGTCAGTATAGCTGTAACGCAAGCCTTTTAGCCTGTAAAGCAACGTCAGTCCCACACTCAAAAAAATGACGTTTTTTCATGGGATTCCCATAGTGCTGCCATTACGAGTTTTGCGGTGAGGCTAAAAAACTTGCGTTACACCCTATACCGACACGATCCGTACCGCCATCTGAGACCAGTAGTTATGAGTTTTGCGCAACAAAACTGTTACATAAAACTCATAACTAAAATGTTACAAAGTACACTAACACCCATAAACTACCTATTAACCCCTAAACCGAGGCCCGCCCGCATTGCAAATACTATATTAAACTTATTAACCCCTAATCTGCCGCTCCCGACATCGCCACCACTAATAAAATGTATTAACCCCTATTCCGCCGCTCCCCGACATCGGCGCTATTATACTAAAGTTATTTGTAAATAACTGTGAAAAGCACAACTGGGCTAAAAGAGGCTGTTCCTGCTGGTAACTCGCTAAAGAACAAGCTACTTCTCTTTCTGTATGTGTACCTAAATATTAATTGTCTTAACTTTAGGGGAAAAACAAATTATTATATTAAAGGGACACTCAAGTCAAAATTAAACTTTCATGATTCAGATAGAGCTGGAATTTTAAACAACTTTCCAATCTAATTCCATTAAAATGTGTACAGTCTTTTTCTATTTACACTTTTTGAGTCATCAGCTTCTACTGAGCATGTGCAAGAATTCACACAATGTGGCCTATGTATCAAGCTATTATGAACAGCTGACACTTTTTTATTTCAATAAGTGTTTTTGTAGCTATTACTTTAGTTCAGCTTATATGGGGTTAAACAAGCTAAAAAATCAACCAGGAATAGCAGTTCATATAAATTGAGCAGAATGATAGTGAATCTCTTATGAGAGTTAGATATAATATCAAAGAGAGAATTTATATGTTCAAACTCTTCTGAGATATTAATGGATTAGAATTTTAGCATCCAAAAGAATATACAGTTCGTTAGATAATGACTCTTGATAGAATATTGTGATAGAAAACAGTTTTAGTCAGGGTTATTCATATATCAAGAAAAACAGGAAAGGAGTTGCACACTAATAAATTAAATCATTTAAGAACAGGTGCTTCCTAGAAAAAGTACATATGAAACAACATGAAAAAGGGAGTAGGAGCTCCACAATAAGGAATTCCCAAAAGTCTAGGTAAATCCAGCACAACTGTATCGATAAAAATGCACAAGAGATTTTATATGTCAAAAGAATATAAATACTTTAATAAATATACTAAACATACAATCACATGCATACAGGGGATCCCGCAATATAAAGAGTAAGTAATGCTGGCCAAAGTCATCTGGTGCACCAGGGGAAAATAGATAGTATTCAGTCCATTTAAAAAAATGCTGATATTTGTAATCCGACAGGTACAAAGTTAGTACGGTTAAATGACCCCCAGTGTTACAAGACCAGACAGTCCAGACTTTATCCCCAAGTGTCACTGAATCAGATAATTACGTTAGAGCATAGCATAGGAGGAGCTAAGAAAACACGCGTCTTTATTCACAGGTATATTTTGCCAGGAGGTAATACTTCATACAAAGGTGCGGTTCACATATTGTACCTGTATTTGTTCATGCGGTTGCTCCTCCTAGCTGCATCGCTCCCATAACGTCAGACCTTCAGGGGTAAGTCGGAGTAGGCAGGGGATCCCCTGTAAAAAGGCTGCCAAGCACGACGAGTCCAAACGCTCGTTTCGCTTTTTCCAGGTGCTGACGTCACCTTGATTACCGTCCTCTTTTATTGGATACCGGCTCCATACATTCTTTTCCCATTTGTTAAAGTCTGTGTCAATAACAGCTAGCCACAGCGTCGCTGTTACATTGTTTTCAAATGGGTACTTTTAGTTACAATTATATTCATATGCAGGGCTCTTCATGTAACCAGGGTGAAACATTTAATAGCAGGCATTAGTTGTATAAATAAAATTATAGAGAACACACACTCATACACACATTCACAACAATTTACATATACATCGAAAAAAGTTAAAATACAATTTTATTTTTATTTTTATTTTAATTCACATAATTGTGCAGTATTTTCCAAAAAAAGTAATACTAAATATATACAAGTATGTGTGTTTAATTTATTTAACAACTAATATGTGCAATTAGCTCATCATAGAGATTTATGTTTCATTTTATGGCACATAATAATTATTTGGAGATCCCATTTTTTTATATATATAAGGGGAGATGTGCAGACAGGGTTGGGTACGGGGAATTAGCCTAAAAAGGAAGCAAATTCCAATTTTTCATTCAAACCATTGGGAGATAATGTGTTCAGTTAATACATCCATCTTGTTTCTTTTTGCAATAGAATTCTATCAATATCACCTCCACGCATACTTAATTTGACAGATTCTATTCCAATAAAATGAAGGTCATCTGTTTTAGATCTGTGAAAGTGAGCGAAATGTCTCGCTACTGGGCTATCAATATTGAAGTCCTTTATATCGTCCCTATGTTCTGTAATACGGGAACGTAGTTCTCTAAAAGTTTTTCCCACGTAAAAATATTTACAAGAACAATAGAGAAGATATATGACTCCTTTGGTGGAGCAATTAATGAACGAATTGATTTTATATGTGATCCCTGTATTTGTGCTAAAGGTCTTAGTATTCTGCATGAATTGATAGCAGACACAATAATTACAAGGGGAGCTACCAACTATCTTTTGAGCGTTACGTTCTAACCAATTACATGTAGGAACCTTATTGAATTTGCTCTTAACAAGAAGATCTTTCAGATTGCTAGTACTCCTTGCAGTCATTAAAGGATAGTCTCCCACATATTGGTGCAATGTAGAGTCATTGGTCAGTAAGTGCCAGTTATTATTTAGAATATTTATAACCTTACTCCAGTGGGCATTATACTTAGTAATGAATCTGATTTTAGTGTCTTCCACATTCTCACTTTTGTTTTTCCTCTGATACAGAAGGTCCTTTCTTTGATACTGAGATGCTCTATAGAGTGCTCTTTTTACGCATCTTTTAGAGTAGCCTCTCTCATAGAAACGAGTCGCCATTTCTTTTGCCTGTTGTTTAAAAGTTTGATCTTTGAAACAAATTCTGCGTAACCGCAGAAATTGCCCGTAAGGAATACCCTTCTTAAGATTTTCAGGGTGGTAACTCGTTCCTAAGAGCAGGCTGTTAGTTGCGGTCGATTTTCGAAACACTTCTGTTTCAATTTTCCCTTCATTTTTGCTAATTTTTAAATCCAAAAAATTAATTGAACTAAAGTCATAACTACATGTCAAAAAAATATTTAAATTATTGCAATTCAGAAGGGAAACAAATTTAAGCAAATCCTCCTCAGTGCCATCCCATAACAGGAGGATATCATCCACATCCAACCGAAAGGAAAAATGATATAAAGGATACCAAGATTCCAAAAGTATGCACTTGTAGCACTCTGGGCCCTAAACTCTAGGGCGGGTGGTCCCACCAGGATTTTAAAATATAACTTTTATTATTACAATTAAAAAACCAAATTGTTGGTTAAAGTACACACACTATTAAAATACACTCCAGTACCAAATTCTAGTGGTATTTACGTTTATTTGATCACAAATTATTGAGATGAGGCCTGTATATGTTCACAATCATAAGTGATCTAAAAAGTAACAAATAAAGTCAGCTAAACACTGTTGCAATATAAATAGAACAAACAGTAATTAAGAGTGTGAGTTGGGTACATATAATCAGAGATTGAGTGAAATGTGCCCCCTCTATTTAATATCCATTATCACTGGATTATATTACTGGATTATAATTTTTCCATGTCAAATATGGGGACAAGGAAAATAGTCCTCAGTGTCAGAGTAATTATGATTATATCGGGTAATCGTCTACTGCTCCCTCTCCTCCAGTATTCTATTCACGGTATCACTGGATCAAACACACCAGGCTGCTATTCTGTCAATATTATAGCTTGGGTGCACTGCAGTAATTGCCCGCAGCTAATACCAGGTCATATGAATACTTATTCAGCCTAGCTATGTGTGTTAGGTATCAGAGTCAGTAATCCTTTATGGATAATCACGACGGGCTTAAGTGCTATTTTTCAGGCATCCACTGTGTGTGAAAGGCTATATATATCTGATATAACTAAGTCTGGCACAACCCAGGCTGAGTAAATTAGGTATTGTAAGTTAAAGAGCCTTTTTAGTGGATCATCCTGGATAATAATTACCCGATCAGCAAATATAAGTTTACCATCATTCATTAATCATAGTATTTCTTCAGGCACACACCACTGCATATCTTCTCACAAAGTTCAGTATATAAATATGGCTAAGTCTGGCACAACCCAGGCTGAGAGTTTTTTACTGTTATAATTATTGGAGCTGCAGTCTCTCCCCACGGTTAATGCTCATTCACACCAGCTGTGCAACACTCTTACAGCCAAGATTTAATTATTCACAGTCTGAGCAAGAAATCGTCTGTGAGTTGGTATTATCTACTATCCACTATATTAACAGGCTATATATAAAGTTAGAATTATGTCTGGCACAACCCAGATTCTATATTGTATATTTTATGTTAAAGAGCCTTGTAGTGGATAAGCACGGTGCTTACTGCCCGGTGCACTTAATACAAACTATCAGTTACTATTGTTTTCCTGTATTAGTCACTGCTCCCATATTGCAAACATAACTCTTCACTCGGACATTCATTCAGTTCATATCTCTTAGTTAATTATCAAGAGGGCAAGTAGTATTATTATCATACTGGGGTACTAGTCAGTACCATATCCCCATATGAACCCAAGTCACTCACCAAAAAATATTGCTATTTGAAAAGTACAATTTTAGCGGTACATAGATAAATGGTACTGGGCAGTTAAAAAGACACAAAAATCGAGTGTGAAGGAGTCCCCTGTATTTGGATATCATCCACATATCTGATCCAGAGGGCTACATGTGCCTCAACTATATCCGAATGTTCGCCAAAAACAATTTGGTCTTCCCATCCACCAAGGTGTAAACAGGCATAGGTTGGGGCACATGTACCCCCCATTGCTGTTCCTTGTTTCTGTTTGTAGTATTTACCATCAAAGATGAAGATATTATTTTCCAAAACAAATTTCAATAATTCACTTACAAATTTAGTATGTCTTCCATAACCCACTCCTCTTGTATTAAGAAATTTTTCACAAGTTGCAATTCCAATAGAATGGGGGATGGAAGAATACAAGGATTCAACATCCAAAGAGACCAAAATGGTCTTTTCAGTGACATTGATTCCATCAAGTTTTTTAATCACATATGTTGAGTCTTGAACAAAAGTGCGTAAATCATTAACGAATGGTTGCAGAAACCTGTCAATGTAGTTACTTATTCCTTCAGTGGGGCCCCCTATCCCAGAGATAATGGGGCGTCACGGTGGATTTTTGATGGATTTATGTAACTTCGGTATCCAGTAGAAAACTGGTGTTTTTGGTTTATGGTTATATAAAAAACCAAATTCTTGACTTGTAATCAGATTATTTCTACGTGCTTCATTCAACAGGAAAAGCAATTCATTTGTGAAATTCATCAAAGGAAGATTTGGCATATTGAGTTACATCAAGTAGTTGCCGCATTGCTTCTTTAATATAATATTCTTGGGTAAGAATAACAACATTTCCCCCTTTGTCGGCCGGTTTTATGACCAATTCCTGATGGTTAATCAGTTCTTTAAGGGCTCTACGTTCAGATTTAGTAAGGTTATCATTGACAATCCTTGTAGTTTGAACTTGTGCCAATTCATGAGAGACATTTTGTACAAAAACCGAAATGTTAGGAATGGAGGAAAAAGAGGGCATGTAAGTGGATTTTTTCTTCAAATCCGTTTTTGGGAGGATATCTGTAATTTCATTACTCTGCTCATAAAGAAGAGTTTCTAAACAATCCAAAGTATCCCTCTCTTTTCTACTAGCCAGATCAATTTGGGTTTTTGGTGTCATAATCTTTTTTAAAGCGAGTTTCCTCGCAAAAAGATGTAAATCTTTTGTCACTTCAAATAGATCTAGGTTGTTAGAGGGGCAAAAACTTAATCCCTTTTCTAATACCTTTACATGTTCACGATTTAATGGAAATGAGGAAAGGTTGACAATACTCATTTTTTGAGAGAGGGGATGAGGACCCAAAAGTGAGTCATTTCCCTCCTCTAATTGTATCTCATGCGGTTTCTGGTCATCATATACTGACCCTTATGTCGTCTGTTCTCCCTCCCTCTTCCTTCTCTCTTCTCTTGGGATTGCCCTCCCGTGCCTCCTCCTCCCACCTCGTCTAGTCCTACCCCTAAAGGGTGCATACGTTGATTATTTGTACCACTATTTTTATTTTCACCATCAGAGTCCATATCAGAATTGTCTGTACCTGAATCGTAGTAATTTCTTGTGTTGATTCTATTCCTATATATATAAATTTTGTTTCTCCTATAGTCTTTTTGATCCCTTATTAATTTCCTCCTCTTACGTATTTTTAAGCCCCCTTGTAACTTTTCTATCAATTTTTGTGTCTCTTTATTAAGTTTCTCAAAAGATGTGTTCCTACATGTAATTGGTTAGAACGTAACGCTCAAAAGATAGTTGGTAGCTCCCCTTGTAATCATTGTGTCTGCTGTCAATTCATGCAGAAAACTAAGACCTTTAGCACAAATACAGGGATCACATATAAAATCAATTCGTTCATTAATTGCTCCACCAAAGGAGTCATATATCTTCTCTATTGTTCTTGTAAATATTTTTACGTGGGAAAAACTTTTAGAGAACTACGTTCCCGTATTACAGAACATAGGACGATATAAAGGACTTCAATATTGATAGCCCAGTAGCGAGACATTTCGCTCAATTTCACAGATCTAAAACAGATGACCTTCATTTTATTGGAATAGAATCTGTCAAATTAAGTATGCGTGGAGGTTATATTGATAGAATTCTATTGCAAAAAGAAACAAGATGGATGTATAAACTGAACACATTATCTCCCAATGGTTTGAATGAAAAATTGGAATTTGCTTCCTTTTTAGGCTAATTCCCCGTACCCAACCCTGTCTGCACATCTCCCCTTATATATATAAAAAAATGGGATCTCCAAATAATTATTATGTGCCATAAAATGAAACATAAATCTCTATGATGAGCTAATTGCACATATTAGTTGTTAAATGAATTAAACACACATACTTGTATATATTTAGTATTAGTTTTTTCGGAAAATACTGCACAATTGTGTGAATTAAAATAAAAATAAAATTGTATTTTAACTTTTTTCGATGTATATGTAAATTGTTGTGAATGTGTGTATGAGTGTGTGTTCTCTATAATTGTATTTATACAACTAATGCCTGCTATTAAATGTTTCACCCTGGTTACATGAAGAGCCCTGCATATGAATACAATTGTAACTAAAAGTACCCATTTGAAAACAATGTAACAGCGACGCTGTGGCTAGCTGTGATTGACACAGACTTTAACAAATGGGAAAAGAATGTATGGAGCCGGTATCCAATAAAAGAGGATGGTAATCAAGGTGACGTCAGCACCTGGAAGAAGCTCCACGCTGCACTGACTGAAGGAGCAAAACGAGCATTTGGACTCGTTGTGCTTGGCAGCCTTTTTACAGCGGATCCCCTTCCTACTCCAACTTACCCCTGAAGGTCTGACGTTATGGGAGCGATGCAGCTAGGAGGAGTAACCACGTGAACAAATACAGGTACAATATGTGAACCGCACCTTTGTATGAAGTATTACCTCCTGGCAAAATATACCTGTGAATAAAGACGCGTGTTTTCTTAGCTCCTCCTATGCTATGCTCTAACGTAATTATCTGATTCAGTGACACTTGGGGATAAAGTCTGGACTGTCTGGTCTTGTAACACTGGGGGTCATTTAACCGTACTAACTTTGTACCTGTCGGATTACAAATATCAGCATTTTTTTAAATGGACTGAATACTATCTATTTTCCCCTGGTGCACCAGATGACTTTGGCCAGCATTACTTACTCTTTATATTGCGGGATCCCCTGTATGCATGTGATTGTATGTTTAGTATATTTATTAAAGTATTTCTATTCTTTTGACATATAAAATCTCTTGTGCATTTTTATCGATACAGTTGTGCTGGATTTACCTAGACTTTTGGGAATTCCTTATTGTGGAGCTCCTACTCCCTTTTTCATGTTGTTTCATTATTCATTTATCAACTGTTACTAATACAAAAGATAGGATTGAGGCTGAATTCGATAAATATTGCAGAGCAGAAAAACTGACAAGTAATAAAGTTGTTCTTTTACTTTTCACTGAAGCGGATTATGTTGAAAGAAGAAATGACAAGTAACAAAGTTGCGGTTTACTTCTTACTGGAGCGGATTACGCTGAGGGTAAGTCCGTGCTTAACACATTATTTGCAGATAGTTCAAAATATAAGAACTTACTTGGAAAATATGGTCAGTCTTCCAAACACAGCTCTGGAGTAATTGTGAGTCACAGGACTTGCTTGGTGCGTAGAGGATGTCGGCAGCTCGAGTTGCGAGCGGCGGTAAAGCAAAGTCACAGCTGAGTCGGCTTTCAGATGACGTCAGAGAACCAGACTATGGGAGTGTAGATAGGCTTTACAGGTAACTTGATCCGCAACTGAGGCTAAGTAATAAACTCCAGGTACTCGTAGAAGCTGAAATATGCTGCTGGAGGTTTTAGGGAAAAGGCTTGACAGACTTCTTCAGATGATGCGTGAGCTTGTTGCATCAGCTAAGACAATTTCAATAATCAAGTTGTTAGTACCTTCTTATAGGGATGGAAAAGGAGGTGGATACTATGATCTTAAAGGGGAAGCATGACACAAGCCATCTACTTTCCTGCATTCGCCGGCCCAATACACTCACCTAAGCTCGCCTACCATCGCTGCCGCGGACCTGAATACATTCTCCAAAGTTATCAAAAAAGCTGTCAAGAAGCCGCGCACCAAGTATGGTGCGATGAGCAGCGGACTGTTGTTAACTGACAGTCATCGATCTCGCTGCTCATCGGCTTCTTCGCAGCTTTTTTGATAACCTGTCACTAAGCACCCACACTAAACTACACTGTTTTACCCCCTAAACCTCTGCTCCCGGAGCCCCCCGCACCTAAATAAAGTTATTACCCCCTAAACCGCCCCTCCTGGACCCTACCGCAACCATAATAAATGTATTAACTCCTAAACCGCCGCTCCCGGACCCCACGGCCACCCACATCATACCTATTAACCCCTATCCTGCCCCCCACTACACCGCCGCCACCTATATTCCAGTTATTAACCCCTATCCTGCGGATCCCGGACCCCGTCGCAAATAAATAAATGTTTAACCCCTAAACCGACGCACCCTGAGCCCACCGCCACCTATATTAAAGTTATTAACCCCTATCCTGCCCCCCCACTACACCACCGCAATCTACATTAAACTCATTAACCCCTAAACCGCCGCTCCCGGACCCCGCTGCCACCTATATTAAACTTATTAACCCCTAAACCTAAGTCTAACACTAACACCCCCCTAACTTTAATATTATTGTAATAAATCTAAATAAAACTTACTATTATTAACTAAATTATTCCTATTTAAAACTAAATACTTACCTGTAAAATAAACCCTAAGATAGCTACAATATAACTAATAATTACATTGTAGCTATTTTAGGATTTATATTTATTTTACAGGCAACTTTGTATTTATTTTAACTAGGTACAATAGCTATTAAATAGTTATTAACTATTTAATAGCTACCTAGTTAAAATACTTACAAAATTACCTGTAAAATAAATCCTAACCTAAGTTACAATTAAACCTAACACTACACTATCATTAAATAAATTAAATAAATTACCTACAATTACCTAAAATTACATTAAATTAAATAAACTAAACTATAGTACAAAAACCCCCCACTAAATTACAGAAAATAAAAAAATATTACAAGAAGTTTAAACTAATTACACCTAATCTAAGCCCCCTAATAAAATAATAAAGCCCCCAAAATAAAAAAAATGCCCTACCCTATTCTAAATTACCAAGTAACCAGCTCTTTTACCAGCCCTTAAAAGGGCTTTTTGCGGGGCATTGCCCCAAAGTAATCAGCTCTTTTACCTGTAAAAAAAAAATACAACCCCCCCCAACATTAAAACCCACCACCCACATACCCCTACTCTAACCCACCCAAACCCCCCTTAAATAAACCTAGCACTAACCCCCTGAAGATCTCCCTACCTTGAGTCGTCTTCACCCAGCCGGGCTGAAGTCTTCATCCGATGGGGCAGAAGAAGACATCCAGACCGGCAGAAGTCTTCATCCTATCCGGGCAGAAGAGGACATCCGGACCGGCAGACATCTTCAGCCAAGCGGCATCTTCTATGTTCATCCATCCGACGAGGAGCGGCTCCATCTTCAAGACCTCCGACTTCGGAGCATCCTTCCTGGACGACGGACTAACGACGAATGACGGTTCCTTTAAATGGCGTCATCCAAGATTGCGTCCCTCGAATTCCGATTGGCTTATAGGACTCTATCAGCCAATCGGAATTAAGGTAGGAAAAATCTGATTGGCTGATTGGCGTATTTCAGGTACGCTGGCCCGGAATAGCGGCGAGCGTACCTGGTAGTAGTTTAATAACTACCAAAAGTAGTCAGATAGTGCCGAACTTGCGTTCGGAACATCTGTAGTGATGTAACCATCGATCTGTGTCGGACTGAGTCCGGCGGATCAAAGCTTACGTCACTAGATTCTACTTTTGCCGGGCAGTAGGGGTTGATAACTAAGGCGAATCAGCCTCGCCACAAATACGCTGCGGAATTCCAGCGTATTTGCGGTTGACGGCTTGATAACTAGAGGCCAATATATGTATATGCATTTGTGATTGGCTGATAATTGTCACATGATGCAGGGGGAGTGGAAATAGATAAAACTGAAATCTGTCAGAAAAAAATCTACCTATCTACTGTATTTACTGGTCCTTTAAATACAGGGACTACATTTCATTTTACTTATTTAGTTTACTTAAGGGACAATAAAGTCAAAATAAACTTATGATTCAGAAAGAGCAGCAGTTTTAAGACACTTTCCAATTTAGTTTCATTATCCCATTTTCACAGTCTTTTTATATTCACACTTTCTGAGGCACAAGATCCTACTGAGCATGTGCACAAGCTCACAGGGTATACATATACTAGTCTGTGATTGGCTGATGTCTGTCACATGATACAGGGGGCTGGAAAATGTGAGAAAAAATACATTTGTCAGAAAAAATCTGCTGCTTATTTTAAATTCAGAGTAGATGTTAAACCAATGGGGTCAATTTATCAAAATCTGTACGGAGCTTGATGCCCCGTGTTTCCGGCGAGCCTTCGGAAACAGAAGTTATGAAGCAGCGGTCTAAAGACCGCTGCTCCATAGCCTGTCCGCCTGCTCTGAGGTGGCGGACAGAAATCAACCCGATCGAATACGCTCGGGTTGATTGACACCCCCTGCTAGCGGCCAATTGGCCTCGAATCTGCAGGGGGCAGCATTGCACCCGCAGTTCACAAGAACTGCTGGTGCAATGATAAATGCAGACAGCGATTGCTGTCGGTATTTATCGATGTGCAGCGGACACGATACGCTACATCATATCATGTCCACTCACACATTAATAAATTGACCCCATTGTCTTTTTATTCTGCACTTGTTTAAGGCACAGTACACTGTAAAATTGTTTTTATATTAACGTATTTTCAGTGACTTGTTATACCAGCTGCAGAGTATAAAATGTATGAGAAATTGCATTTGCAGGTTTATTTGTGTATATGAAGTACCTGGTGTTGTCCTTTTAAACCACAGCCTATGGGTTGATTTACAGGTAATATCAGATCTCATTATGTTATCACTTTGTGTACACACACTTTCTTCCTTATCTTATATTTGTCTGGAAAACCAAGGCTCAATAAATATAATTTTATTACTTAACTATCCTGCACTCCACTGAGAGTGTAATTTATTTTGCTGGCTGTGTTTACTTAGGCTATTCAATAGTCTGGACTCCAGTATAGAAACTTTTAGTATAGGTGGCTATACCACAGGCTAAATCAGCTATTTCAAATGCCAAAAATAGGGGTAAAGGAGCTACTTGATAACAATTTAATACACTCCAGGAGGTAAAATTGATCATTGGGTGATATGTCCCTTTAATTATGCAATTCTACTGCATCGAGTGGTCCTCTAGTGGACAAACCAAGTATATACAGCTGAAGAAAATGTAATCACACAAGTAGTATAATAAAAATACACAACACCTCCTCTTCTTGCTGTATTGTCATATCCTGATTATGTTGAAATAGAAATGTTCCATATGACAGGAACTTTACAGTAATGTGCTTATCCCTTCACAATGCAAGGAAGCCCAGCAAGATGCAACGGGAAACCAACTGCTCAACAGCTGTCGTCTTTATCAGGAATTTGAAAAGAAAAAATGGGAACTTTCTTTAAACCTTTGAGTGCTAAGCACTTTCCCACCTGGGTGCTAAGCAGTTTTAAGTTTTTTTTTTTATTTTATTTTTTTGAAATATTTTATTTTTAACTTTTTTTTCCCAGATCCCCAAGACTTACACTGTTTAAAAGGTTAGGCTATTACCTTTCCAACGGTGGGTCTTGGGGGTCTGTAGCTGCTTATATGCCTGAGATACAGACTTCTAAGAAGCATGCCCCCTTTTCCTATACTTAACATTGTTTTTTTGTTAATAAAGTTGCGCGGTGACGTCCTCACGTCATTGCGCAAGACGTCACCACGCAAAACGGGAAGCCCCGGCGATGCCTATCCTTATACAGGCACGATCGCTGGGGTAGGAGCGAGTGGGAGCCCCCATGTCTCCCTCAAGATGGGAGAGTGCTAGCGACGGCTCTGAGCCGTCGTTAGAACCAGAGTGGGAAACTCTGCGACGGCTCAGAGCTGTCGTTAGCACTCAAAGGGTTAAAGAAACATATAAATTGGAATTTAAAAAGTTTTTATCATGTGTAGTAACTAAAAAAGTTTTAATATTTATTTTGGTTATATTTATTTTGTTCCCTTTTCCTGAAATTTAACTTGGCATTCCTATTGATATAAAGTAAGTTAAGTGGGCCTCTATGTTAAAACCTAGGTTTCCCTAATCTATTCTTCTGAAGACAAATAGGGGTAGATAACATGCACAACCAATGTAGGTTTGTAGAATATAGCAACATTAAAGGGACACTGAACCCACATTTTTTCTTTCATGATTCAGATAGAGCATGCAATTTTAAGCAACTTTCTAATTTTTCTTCTTTCTCTTGCTATCTTTATTTAAAAAGCAGGAATGTGATGCATAGGAGCCAGCCCATTTTTGGTTGAGAACCTGGGTTATGCTTGCTTATTGGTGGGTAAATGTAAGCCTCCAATAAGCAAGCGCTATCCATGGTGCTGAACCTAAAATGGGCTGGCTGCTAAGATTTACATTCCTGCTTTTAAAATAAAGCGCAAAAAAATTGATAATAGGAGTAAATTAGAAAGTTGCTTAACATTTAATGTTCTATCTGAATCATAAAAGAAAACATTTGGGTTCAGTGCCCCTTTAAAGAGATTTTAATCCCTGTTGCTATATTCCACACAAATTTTCCTCAGCAGAAGAGAAAGGTAAGGAAAATCTAGGTTTTAACATGGTGGCACCAGGGACTAAAGTACTTATATACTTATAGGGATTAAAGTACTTTATAGAAACTACGCTTATTTATTAAATATTTAAACAACTAATACAATTTAAAAAATACACATACATTGTTTTCTCAGGCTAAACTTTGCTTTAAATACTTCATATCTGCAATTTATTAACTGTTTATCTTAAAAGAGAAAGAAAACTGTCTGTCATATGAAAAATAAATATTTAAGTCTGTTAAAAAAAAACATTAGGTTAAATATGTTTTTGTTTTGTTTTTTCCTTTGGTATCCACATAACAACAAATAAATTGTGTTACAAAAATCACAGTAATAAAAGCAAGAACGGCAAATAAACATTGGTTTTTGCGCGGGTTTGGTATCCTATATACAGCGCCGCATATAAATGTGGCACGTGTATTTCACCTGTCGCCTGCAATTTTTACTCCCATAAGCTAACATGGGACTGCGTCGTAAATCGGTATCCAATATCCAGCGCAAGGACTTACATGGCAAAAATGGAGAAAGCTTACTCCATTTTTACCTCGCCATAAAAGGCAGCCGTAGCAAGCCTTGCGCTGAGTATAGGAGCACCGTAACTCCCGAAAATGCCTGCAAAAAATCGACTAACACCTAACGCATGCGCAATGTCTATCTACCTGTCAACCGCAATCCCCCAACGCAATAACTAATAAAGTCTATTGACCTCTATATCCACCATAAAACCCACACCGCAAGTAATAACTAAATTATTAACCCCTAAACCGCCATAGCCCACAACGCCATTAACCTATTCAAGTATTAACCCCTAAACTGCCATAGCCCACATAGCCTATTAAATGTATTAACCCCTAATCTGCCGCCGCCAACGTCGCCTCCACTATAATAAAGTTATTAACCCCTAAACCTAAGTCTAACCCTAACCCTAACACCCCTCTAACTTAAATATTATTTAAATAAATCTAAATAAAAGTTAATGTATGCTTACCTGATAAATTGATTTCTTCTATGATACGACGAGTCCACGGATTCATCCTTTTCTTGTGGAATATTATCCTCCTGCTAACAGGAAGTGGCAAAGAGCACCACAGCAGAGCTGTCTATATAGCTCCTCCCTTGACTCCACCCCCCAGTCATTCGACCGAAGGTATAGGAAGAAAACTAAAAGGTGCAGAGGTGACTGAAGTTTTAAATAAAAAAATATAATTTGTCTTAAAATGACAGGGCGGGCTGTGGACTTATCGTATCATAGAAGAAATCAATTTATCAGGGAAGCATAAATGTACTTTTCTTCTATAAGATACGACGAGTCCACGGATTCATCCTTTACTTGTGGGATACAATACCAAAGTTACAGGACACGGATGAACGGGAGGGACAAGACAGATGCCTAAACAAAAGGCACCACTGCTTGAAGAACTTTTCTCCCAAAAATAGCCTCCGAAGAAGCAAAAGTATCAAATTTCTAAAATTTGGAAAAGGTATGAAGGGAAGACCAAGTCGCAGCCTTACAAATCTGTTCAACAGAAGCATAATTTTTAAAAGCCCATGTGGAAGCTACCGCTCTAGTAGAGTGAGCTGTGATCCTTTCAGGAGGCTGCTGTCCAGCAGTCTCGTATGCCAACCGGATGATGCTTTTCAGCCAAAAAGAAAGAGAGGTAGCCGTAGCTTCTTGACCTCTACATTTTCCAGAATAGACAACAAACAGAGAAGATGTTTGACGGAAATCTTTGGTCACTTGTAAGTAAAATTTCAAAGCACGAACCACGTCCAAGTTGTGTAACAGACGCTCCTTCTTAGAAGAAGGGTTAGGACACAGAGAAGGAACAACAATTTCCTGACTAATATTCTTGTTAGTAACAACCTTAGGAAGGAATCCAGGTTTGGTACACAAAACCACCTTATCAGAATGGAAAACAAGATAAGGTGAGTCACATTGCAATGCAGATAGTTCAGAAACTCTTCGAGCCAAAGAGATAGCAATTAAAAACAGAACTTTCCAAGATAGAAGCTTAATATCTATGGAATGCATGGGTTCAAACGGAACCCCTTGAAGAACTTTAAGAACTAAATTCAAACTCCATGGCGGAGAAACAGGTTTAAACACAGGCTTGATTCTAACCAAAGCCTGACAAACGACTGAACGTCTGGAACATCTGCCAGACGCTTGTGCAGTAAAATTGATAAAGCAGATATCTGTCCCTTTAGGGAACTAGCTGATAACCCCTTTTCCAATCCTATTTGGAGAAAGGACAAAATCCTAGGAGTCCTGATCTTACTCCATGAGTAGCCTTTGGATTCGCACCAATAAAGATATTTACGCCAAATCTTATGGTAAATTTTCCTAGTGACAGGCTTTCGAGCCTGAATCAAAGTATCTATGACCGACTCAGAGAATCCCCGCTTAGATAAAAAAAAAATTTTATGCTTACCTGATAAATTTATTTCTCTTGTGGTGTATTTAGTCCACGGGTTTATCCATTACTTGTGGGATATTCTCCTTCCCAACAGGAAGTTGCAAGAGGACACCCACAGCAGAGCTGTCTATATAGCTCCTCCCCTAACTGCCACCCCCAGTCATTCGACCGAAGACAAGCAAGAAAAAAGGAGAAACTATAGGGTGCAGTGGTGACTGTAGTTTAAAAATAAAAAACACCTGCCTTAAATTGACAGAGCGGCCCGTGGACTGGATACACCACAAGAGAAATAAATTTATCAGGTAAGCATAAATTTTGTTTTCTCTTGTAAAGTTTTATTTACAAGCTACGACGAGTCCACGGATTCATCCTTTACTTGTGGAATATTATCCTCCTGCTAACAGGAAGTGGCAAAGAGCACCACAGCAGAGCTGTCTATATAGCTCCTCCCTTGACTCCGCCCCCCAGTCATTCGACCGAAGGTATAGGAAGAAAAAGGAGAAACTAAAAGGTGCAGAGGTGACTGAAGTTTTAAATAAAAATATATAATTTGTCTTAAAATGACAGGGCGGGCTGTGGACTCGTCGTATCATAGAAGAAATCAATTTATCAGGTAAGCATAAATTTACTTTTCTTCTATAAGATACGACGAGTCCACGGATTCATCCTTTACTTGTGGGATACAATACCAAAGTTACAGGACACGGATGAACGGGAGGGACAAGACAGATGCCCAAACAAAAGGCACCACTGCTTGAAGAACTTTTCTCCCAAAAATAGCCTCCGAAGAAGCAAAAGTATCAAATTTCTAAAATTTGGAAAAGGTATGAAGGGAAGACCAAGTCACAGCCTTACAAATCTGTTCAACAGAAGCATAATTTTTAAAAGCCCATGTGGAAGCCAACGCTCTAGTAGAGTGAGCTGTGATCCTTTCAGGAGGCTGCTGTCCAGCAGTCTTGCATGCCAACCGGATGATGCTTTTCAGCCAAAAAGAAAGAGAGGTAGCCGTAGCTTCTTGACCTCTACATTTTCCAGAATAGACAACAAACAGAGAAGATGTTTGACGGAAATCTTTGGTCACTTGCAAGTAAAATTTCAAAGCACGAACCACGTCCAAGTTGTGTAACAGACGCTCCTTCTTAGAAGAAGGGTTAGGACACAGAGAAGGAACAACAATTTCCTGACTAATATTCTTGTTAGTAACAACCTTAGGAAGGAATCCAGGTTTGGTACACAAAACCACCTTATCAGAATGGAAAACAAGATAAGGTGAGTCGCATTGCAATGCAGATAGTTCAGAAACTCTTCGAGCCGAAGAGATAGCAACTAAAAACAGAACTTTCCAAGATAGAAGCTTAATATCTATGGAATGCATGGGTTCAAACGGAACCCCTTGAAGAACTTTAAGAACTAAATTCAAACTCCATGGCGGAGCAACAGGTTTAAACACAGGCTTGATTCTAACCAAAGCCTGACAAACGACTGAACGTCTGGAACATCTGCCAGACGCTTGTGCAGTAAAATTGATAAAGCAGATATCTGTCCCTTTAGGGAACTAGCTGATAACCCCTTTTCCAATCCTTCTTGGAGAAAGGACAAAATCCTAGGAGTCCTGATATTACTCCATGAGTAGCCCTTGGATTCACACCAATAAAGATATTTACGCCATATCTTATGGTAAATTTTCCTAGTGACAGGCTTTCGAGCCTGAATCAAAGTATCTATGACCGACTCAGAGAATCCCCGCTTAGATAAAAACAAAATTTATGCTTACCTGATAAATTTATTTCTCTTGTGGTGTATTTAGTCCACGGGTTTATCCATTACTTGTGGGATATTCTCCTTCCCAACAGGAAGTTGCAAGAGGACACCCACAGCAGAGCTGTCTATATAGCTCCTCCCCTAACTGCCACCCCCAGTCATTCGACCGAAGACAAGCAAGAAAAAAGGAGAAACTATAGGGTGCAGTGGTGACTGTAGTTTAAAAATAAAAAACACCTGCCTTAAATTGACAGAGCGGCCCGTGGACTGGATACACCACAAGAGAAATAAATTTATCAGGTAAGCATAAATTTTGTTTTCTCTTGTAAAGGTGTATCCAGTCCACGGGTTCATCCATTACTTGTGGGATACCAATACCAAAGCTTTAGGACACGGATGAAGGGAGGGACAAGGCAGGAACTTAAACGGAAGGCACCACTGCCTGTAAGACCTTTCTCCCAAAAATAGCCTCCGAAGAAGCAAAAGTATCGAATTTGTAGAATTTAGAAAAAGTATGAAGCGAAGACCAAGTTGCCGCCTTCCAAATCTGTTCAACAGAGGCCTCATTTTTAAAAGCCCATGTGGAAGCCACCGCTCTAGGGGAATGAGCTGTAATTCTTTCAGGAGGCTGCTGGCCAGCAGTCTCATAAGCTAAGCGGATTATGCTTCTCAGCCAAAAAGAAAGAGAAGTTGCCGAAGCCTTTTGGCTTCTCCTCTGTCCAGAGTAGACAACAAACAAAGCAGATGTTTGACGAAAATCCTTTGTAGCTTGTAAATAAAACTTTAAAGCACGAACCACATCAAGATTGTGTAAATGACGTTCCTTCTTTGAGGAAGGATTAGGACATAATGAAGGAACAACAATCTCCTGATTGATATTCTTATTAGATACTACCTTAGGAAGAAACCCAGGTTTGGAACGCAAAACTACCTTATCTGCATGGAAAATCAGATAAGGAGAATCACACTGTAAAGCAGATAACTCCGAAACTCTTCGAGCCGAGGAGATAGCTACTAAAAACAGAACTTTCCAAGATAAAAGTTTAATATCTATGGAATGCAAAGGTTCAAACGGAACCCCTTGAAGAACTTTAAGAGCTAAATTTAAAATCCATGACCGAGCAACAGATTTAAACACAGGCTTGATTCTAACTAAAGCCTGACAAAACGCCTGAACGTCTGGAACCTCAGCCAGACGTTTGTGCAAAAGAATAGACAGAGCAGAAATCTGTTCCTTTAAGGAACTAGCTGACAATCCCTTTTCCAATCCTTCTTGGAGAAAGGATAAAATTCTAGGAATCCTGACTTTACTCCATGAGTAACCCTTGGATTCACACCAATGAAGATATTTACACCATATCTTATGATAGATTTTCCTGGTGACAGGCTTTCGAGCCTGAATTAAGGTATTAATGACCGACTCGGAAAAACCACGCTTTGATAGAATCAAGCGTTCAATCTCCAAGCAGTCAGATGCAGAGAAATTAGATTTGGATGTTTGAAAGGACCTTGAAGTAGAAGGTCCTGCCTTAGCGGCAGAGTCCATGGTGGAAAGGATGACATGTCCACCAGATCTGCATACCAAGTCCTGCGTGGCCACGCAGGAGCTATCAAAATCACCGAAGCTCTCTCCTGCTTGATCTTGGCAATCAGACGAGGGAGCAGAGGAAACGGTGGAAACACATAAGCCAGGCTGAAGGACCAGGGCGCTGCTAGAGCATCTATCAGTGCTGCCTTGGGATCCCTGGACCCGTAACGAGGAACCTTGGAGTTCTGACGAGACGCCATGAGATCCAGTTCCGGTTTGCCCCATAGTTGAATCAACTGGGCAAATACCTCCGGATGGAGCTCCCACTCCCCCGGATGAAAAGTCTGCCAACTTAAGAAAGCCGCCTCCCAGTTCTCTACTCCTGGGATATGGATAGCTGAGAGATGGCAAGAGTGAACCTCTGCCCATAGAATTATCTTTGAAACCTCCAACATTGCCAGGGGGCTCCTTGTTCCCCCCTGATGGTTGATATAGGCTACAGTCGTGATGTTGTCCGACTGAAATCTGATGAACCTGACCGCAGCTAGCTGAGGCCAAGCCTGAAGAGCATTGAATATCGCTCTTAGTTCCAGAATGTTTATCGGAAGGAGGGCTTCCTCCTGAGTCCACGAACCCTGAGCCTTCAGGGAGTTCCAGACTGGGCCCCAGCCCAGAAGGCTGGGATCTGTCATCACTATAGTCCATTCTGGCCTGTGGAAACTCATTCCCCTGGACAGATGGACCCGAGATAGCCACCAGAGAAGAGAATCCCTGGTCTCTTGATCCAGATTTAGCAGAGGGGACAAATCTGTGTAATCCCCATTCCACTGATTGAGCATGCAAAGTTGCAGTGGTCTGAGATGTAGGTGGGCAAATGGAACTATGTCCATTGCTGCTACCATTAAGCCGATTACTTCCATACACTGAGCCACTGACGGCTGACAAGTGGAATAAAGAGCACGGCAGGAAGTTAGAAGCTTTGACAACCTGACCTCTGTCAGAAAAATCTTCATTTCTACTGAATCTATCAGAGTTCCTAGGAAGGAAACTCTTGTGAGAGGGGAGAGAGAACTCTTTTCTTCGTTCACCTTCCACCCGTGAGACCTCAGGAATGCCAGAACAATGTCCGTATGGGACTTGGCAATTTGAAAAGTCGACGCCTGTATCAGAATGTCGTCTAGGTAAGGAGCCACCGATATGCCTTGTGGCCTTAGAACCGCCAGTAGGGACCCTAGAACCTTCGTAAAGATTCCTGGTGCCGTGCCTTCCCGAAGGGAAGAGCCACAAACTGGTAATGCCTGTCTAGAAAGGCAAACCTGAGAAACGGATGATGATCTCTGTGTATCGGAATGTGGAGATAAGCATCCTTTAAGTCCACGGTAGTCATATATTGACCCTCCTGGATCATAGGTAGGATGGTTCGAATAGTCTCCATCTTGAAGGATGGGACCCTGAGAAATTTGTTTAGGATCTTGAGATCCAAGATTGGTCTGAAAGTTCCCTCTTTTTTGGGAACTATAAACAGATTTGAATAGAATCCCTGCCCCTGTTCCTCCCTTGGAACTGGGTGGATCACTCCCATAACCAGAAGGTCATGAACCAGAATGCCTCTCTCTTTATCTGGTTTGCAGATAATTGTGAGAGATGAAATCTCCCCTTTGGAGATGAGGCTTAGAAATCCAGAAGATATCCCTGGGAAACAATCTCCAGAGCCCAGGGATCCTGGACGTCTCTTGCCCAAGCCTGGGCGAAGAGAGAAAGTCTGCCCCCAACTAGATCCGGTCCCGGATCGGGGGCTACTCCTTCATGCTGTCTTAGAGGCAGCAGTAGGTTTTTTGGCCTGCTTTCCCTTGTTCCAAGCCAGGTTAGGTCTCCAGACTGGCTTGGACTGGGCAAAATTTCCCTCTTGTTTTGCAGTAGAGGAAGTTGAAGCTGCGCCACTCTTGAAGTTTCGAAAGGAACAAAAATTAGTCTGTTTGGTCCTTAATTTGTTGGACCTATCCTGGGGAAGGGCGTGGCCTTTTCCTCCAGTAATATCAGAAATGATCTCCTTCAGTCCAGGCCCGAATAGGGTCTGCCCTTTGAAGGGGATGTTGAGAAGCTTAGACTTTGAAGTAACGTCAGCTGACCAGGACTTAAGCCATAGCGCTCTACGCGCCTGAATGGCAAAACCTGAATTCTTAGCCGTTAGCTTTGTTAAATGAAAAACGGTGTCAGAAATAAATGAATTGGCTAACTTAAGAGCTTTAAGCCTGTCTAGGATATCATCCAACGGGGTCTCCACCTGTAGAGCCTCCTCAAGAGACTCGAACCAGTAAGCTGCTGCAGCAGTGACTGGGGAAATGTATGCAAGAGGCTGGAGAATAAAACCTTGTTGTATAAAGATTTTCTTAAGGAAACCCTCTAATTTTTTATCCATTGGATCTAGGAAAGCACAACTGTCCTCGACGGGGATAGTTGTACGCTTAGCTAGGGTAGAGACTGCTCCCTCCACCTTAGGGACCGTCTGCCACGAGTCCCGTGTAGCGGCATCTATGGGAAACATCTTTTTAAAAGTAGGAGGGGGAGAGAACGGTACACCTGGTCTATCCCATTCCTTCGTAATAATTTATGAAAACCTCTTAGGGATTGGAAAAACATCAGTGTAAACAGGCACTGCAAAGTATTTGTCCATTTTACACAATTTCTCTGGGACTACAATGGTGTCACAGTCATCCAGAGTCGCTAAAACCTCCCTGAGCAACAAGCGGAGGTGTTCAAGCTTAAATTTAAATGCTGTCATTTCAGAGTCAGACTGAAGTAACGCCTTCCCTGAATCAGAAATGTCACCCACAGATAGAAGCTCTCCTGCTTCGGCTTCTGTACATTGTGAGGGTATATCAGACATAGCTACTAAAGTTTCAGAAAGCTCTGTATTTGTTCTAGCCCCAGAGCTGTCTCGGTTTCCTTGTAACCCTGGCAGTTTGGACAATACCTCTGTGAGGGTATGATTCATAACTGCCGCCATGTCTTGTAAGGTAAACGCATTGGACGCGCCAGATGTACTTGGCGTCACTTGCGCGGGAGATATAGGTTCTGACACATTGGGAGAGCTAGGTGGTTTACCCTCCCTTTTGTCAGTCTGAGAAACCTCTGGTGATAAATCTTTAAAAGCCATAATATGGTCTTTATAACTTATAGAAAGGTCAGTGCATTTGGTACACATTCTAAGAGGGGGTTCCACAATGGCTTCTAAACATAATGAAAAAGGAGTTTCCTCTATGTCAGACATGTTTAACAGACTAGTAATGAGACCAGCAAGCTTGGAAAACACTTTAATAAATGTGAAAAAGCAATTAAACAAAAACAGTACTGTTCCTTTAAGAGAAAAAAACTACCACATAAACTGCAAAACAGTGTTAAAAAGTAGTAAACCCTACGAAATTTTTACAGTGTGTATAAGAGACTAAAGCAGCATTGCACCCACTTGCAAATGGATGATTAACCCCTTAGGCCCCAAACCGGATTAGAAAAACGGTAAAACCGTTAAAAAACAGTCAAACACACTGCCACAGCTCTGCTGTGGCTCCTACCTGCCCTTAAACATGACTTTTGCAGGAAAAAACCCTCTATAGTGGTCCTAGATGCCAGAGGACTCCTTTAGGGAAGCTGGATGTCTCAGTCTGAATATCAACTGCACATAAAGTGGGCGAAAATAGGCCCCTCCCACCATGCACTCAATGTCAGAGGGTCTTAAAAAAGTACTCCTAGGAGTAATCTAACAAGCCATGTGGAAAACTAGGCCCCAAATAAAGATTTATCACCCTCAGAGAAAAAACGTTTTTTCTGTAAGTTATGCAAACGTTTTTACACTAAGTAATATGAGAATTAACATGAATATTACCCTTATCTTGTAAGTATGATCCCAGTCGTTGTTAAATCACTGTATCAGGCTTACCTCAAATATACCAGGCACTGTCAGCATTTTCTAGACCTTTTTCTTTTTCTTTCCATACTCTTCAGTTATGTGTGAGAACAGCAATGTACCTTAGTTACAAACCGCTAAGATCATCAACCTCCAGGCAGATTCTTCTTCCAATTTCTGCCTGAGAATAAAATAACAAACTCTTGATTGAAGGTAAAAACTACACTAAGAATGACTGGGCGTGGCAGTTAGGGGAGGAGCTATATAGACAGCTCTGTTGTGGGTGTCCTCTTGCAACTTATCCCTCAAGTAATGGATGAACCCGTGGACTGGATACACCTTTACAAGAGAAATCAAGCGTTCAATCTCCAGGCAGTCAGCCGCAGAGAAACTAGATTTGGATGCTGAAACGGACCTTGAATGAGAAGGTCCTGTCTCAGTGGCAGTTTCCACGGTGGCAGAGATGACATTTCCACCAGGTCTGCATACCAAGTCCTGCGTGGCCACGCAGGTGCTATCAAAATTACCGAAGCCCTCACTTGTTTGATTCTGGCAATCAGGAAGGAGAGGAAAAGGAGGAAACACATAAGCCAGGTTGAACGACCAAGGTACTGCTAGAGCATCTAGCAGTACTGCTCGGGGATCCCTCGATCTGGACCCGTGACAAGGAAGTTTGGCATTCTGACGAGATGCCATCAGATCAAATTCTGGTGTGCCCCATTGATGAATCAATTGTGCAAACACCTCCGGATGTAGCTCCCACTTCCCCGGATGAAAAGTCTGTCGACTTAGAAAATCCGCTTCCCAGTTCTCCACTCCTGGGATATAGATTGCTGATAGATAGCAAGAGTAAGTCTCTGCCCATCGAATTATTTTGGAAACCTCTATCATTGCTAGAGAACTCTTTGTTTCCCCTTGATGATTGACTGGAATCTTATGAATTTGGCCGAAGCCAGCTGAGGCCACGCCTGAAGAGCGTTGAATATCGCTCTCAGTTCTAGAATATTTATTGGAAGGAGAGCCTCCTCCTGAGTCCACACACCCTGTGCCTTCAGGGAATTCCAGACTGCACCCCAGCCCAATAGGCTGGCGTCCGTCGTCACTATGACCCATGCTGGCCTGTGGAAACACATTCCCTGGGACAGATGATCCTGTGACAACCACCAAAGAAGAGAGTCTCTGGTCTCTTGATCCAGATTTATCTGAGGAGATAAATTTGCATAGTCCCCATTCCACTGTCTGAGCATGCATAGTTGCAGTGGTCTGAGATGCAAGCGAGCAAACGGAACTATGTCCAATGCCGCTACCATTAGTCCAATTACCTCCATACACTGAGCCACTGACGGCCGAGGAATGGAATGAATGAAGTGCTCGGCAGGTGGTTAAGATCTTTGATTTTCTGACCTCCGTCAGAAAAAATTTCATGGCTACCGAGTCTATCAGAGTTCCCAGAAATGGAACTCTTGTGAGAGGGACAAGTGAACTCTTCTTTATGTTCACCTTCCACCCGTGAGATCTTAGAAAAGCCTACACGATGTCCGTGTGAGATTTGGCTAGTTGGTAAGTTGACGCCTGAATCAGGATATCGTCCAGATAGGGTGCCACTGCTATGCCCCGCGGCCTTAGAACCGCCAGAAGGGACCCTAGCACCTTTGTGAAAATTCTGGGAGCTGTGGCCAACCCGAAAGGAAGAGCCACAAACTGGTAATACTTGTCCAGGAAGGCGAACCTGAGGAACTGGTGATGATCTTTGTGGATAGGAATGTGAAGATACGCATCCTTCAAATCCAAGGTGGTCATATATTGACCCTCCTGGATCAATGGTAAAATTGTCAGAATGGTCTCCATCTTGAAAGATGGGACTCTGAGAAATTTGTTTAGGATCTTGAGATCTATAATCGGTCTGAAGGTTCCCTCTTTTTTGGGAACCACGAACAGATTGGAGTAAAACCCCTGCCCCTGTTCTGCTTTTGGAACTGGGCAGATTACCCCCATAGTATATAGGTCTTCTACACAGCATAAGAACGCCTCTCTTTTTGTCTGATTTACAGACAACCGTGAAAGATGAAATCTCCCCCTTGGAGGAGAATCTTTGAATTCTAGAAGATACCCCTGGTTCACAATTTCTAATGCCCAGGAATCCTGAACATCTCTTGCCCAAGCCTGAGCGAAGAGAGAAAGTTTGCCCCCCACTAGATCCGGTCCTGGATCGGGGGCTGCCCCTTCATGCTGTCTTGGTAGCAGCAGCGGGCTTCATGGCCTGTTTACCTTTATTCCAAGTCTGGTTAGGTCTCCAGACGGACTTGGATTGAGCAAAATTCCCCTCCTGCTTTGTGGCAGGGGAGGAGGAAGTGGGACTACCTTTGAAGTTTCGAAAGGAACGAAAATTATTTTGTTTGGCCCTCATTCTATTTGTCTTATCCTGAGGAAGGGCATGGCCTTTTCCTCCAGTGATGTCGGAAATGATCTCCTTCAGTTCAGGCCCGAATAGGGTCTTACCCTTTAAAGGAATAGCTAATAGCTTAGATTTTGATAACACATCAGCAGACCAGGACTTAAAGGGACACTCAATAAAAATTAAACTTTTATTATTCAGATAGAGCATGCCATTTTAAACAACTTTCCAATTTACTTCCATTAACTAAATGTGCAGTCTTTTTATATTTAAACTTTTTGAGTAACCAACTCCTACTGAGCATGTGCAAGAATAAGTGTGTATGCATTTGTGAATGGCTGATGGCTGTCACATGGTACGTGTATGCATTTGTGAATGGCTGATGGCTGTCACATGGTACAGGGGGAGTGGAAAAAGACATAACTTTTAAAATTGTCATAAAAAAAATCTACTATTCATTTGAAGTTCAGACTAAGTGCTATTGCATTGTCTTGTTATCTTGCATTTGTTGATGCAAATCTGCTGTGTTGACTGGTCCTTTAAGCCATAACGCTCTAAGCGCTAAAATGGCTAAACCTGAATTATTTGCCGCTAATTTAGCCAGTTGAAAAGCGGCATCTGTAAAAAAAGAATTAGCTAGCTTGAGAGCCTTAATTCTATCTAAAATATCATCCAAAGGGGTCTCAACCTTAAGAGCCTCCTCAAGAACCTTGAACCAAAAAGCAGCTGCAGTAGTTACAGGAACAATGCACGCTATAGATTGCAGAAGAAAACCCTGATGAATAAATATTTTCTTTAGAAGACCATCTAATTTTTTATCCATAGGGTCTTTGAAAGCACAACTGTCCTCAATAGGTATAGTTGTACCCTTAGCTAGTGTAGAAATAGCTCCCTTCACCTTAGGGACCATCTGCCACGAATCCCGAATGGTGTCAGATATGGGAAACATTTTCTTAAAAGTAGGAGGGGGAGAGAACGGAATGCCTGGTCTATCCCATTCCTTAGTAACAATGTCCGAAATCCTCCTAGGGACCGGAAAAACATTAGTGTAAGTAGGAACCTCTAGATATCTATCCATTTTACACAATTTCTCTGGTGGAATTACAATAGGGTCACAATCATCCAGAGTCGCTAAAACCTTGAACACCTCACCTGAGTAACAAGCAGAGGTGTTCAAGCTTAAACTTAAAAGCCGTCATATCTGAGTCTGTTTGAGGGAACATCTTTCCTGAATCAGAAAGCTCTCCCTCAGACAGCAATTCCCCCACCCCCAATTCAGAACATTGTGAGGGTACATCGGAGATGGCTAATAAAGCGTCAGAGGGCTCAGCATTTACTCTCATACCGGACCTACTGCGCTTCCCCTGCAAACCAGGCAATTTAGATAATACCTCTAGGGTATTAGAGGGTAGTAGACATAATTGCAGCCATATCTTGTAGGGTGAAAGAATTAGACGCACTAGAAGTACTTGCCGTCGCTTGTGCGGGTGTTAAAGGTTGTGACACTTGGGGAGAAGTAGATGGCATAACCTGATTCTCTTCTGACTGAGTATCATCCTGAGACATACTTTTATCAGCTAAAATATGTTCTTTGCAATGTAAGGCCCTTTCAGTACATGAGGGACACATTTTAAATGGGGGTTCCACAATGGCTTCTAAACACATGGAACATTGGCTTTCCTCAATGTCAGACATGTTAAACAGGCTAGTAATGACCACAAACAGGCTTGAAAACACTTTATTTAGTGAAAAAATAACAATCTGAAAAAACGGTACTACGCCTTTAAGAGAAAAAAAGCATACAATTTTTCCAAAACTGCTTGAAAACAATAAAATTATCCCAATTTTATGATAGAAGCATCCCAACTTTGCAGCTAAGTTTGCCCCACAAGGAAAGGAATACTTAACCCTTACCAGAAAAAACGGAACATTATAAAAACGTTTATTTCAATAAAAAGCACCCCCTGCACCTCCCCACAGCCCTGCTGTGGTGCCTACCTGCCCTCAGGGGTCTGTAAAACCGGGTTAAACCTTCAATTTGGCCCAATACTGCTCACAAAGGCCCACCGGAGTTGGAGCTTGCTGCTTGCCTGAGAAAAACAACTGCGCAACTGAGGTGCGAAAATAGGCCCCGCCCATCTCACGCGATGTCTCACAGCCTAAATTAACTGCACCAGAGTGGTCTAAAACCTAGCCATGTGGGTTCTTATACCCATAAATGAAGCCATGTGTACCCCTCTCAATAAAGCATAAAAACGTCTCTCATAAAAAACGTTATCTGCACTCCCAGCCATGTAAACGTTTGCCCACAAACATTCTAACATCAGTGTCAACAATTTTTTTTATAGCCCCTATATGCAAGCTCAGTAATACCCCTCTTTATACTTTAGGATTACTGCTTACCCTCTCCCTCATGGGGATACTGTCAGCTAATTCTGAAATAACACAGTCTCTCCAGAAAAAAATGACTGAACATACCTCACTGCTTATAGCATGAAAAACGTTCCTCACACTGAAGTTTCTTAAGTACTCCTCAGCCATTCTGTGGGAACTGCTCTGGATCTCAGTAACAACTGCTAAGATCATCAGCCTCCAGGCAGAAGTCTTCATCCATCTGCTGCCTGAGGGAAAATAGTACACACCGGTACCATTTCAAATAAAAAACTCTTGCTTGAAGAAAATAAAAACTAACATTTTATCACCTCTTTCACTTTACCCTTCCTATTACTTAGAGTAGGCAAAGAGAATGACTGGGGGGTGGGGTCAAGGGAGGAGCTATATAGACAGCTCTGCTGTGGTGCTCTTTGCCACTTCCTGTTAGCAGGAGGATAATATCCCACAAGTAAAGGATGAATCAGTGGACTCGTTGTATCTTATAGAAGAAATTTACTATTATTAACTCAATTATTCCTATTTAAAACTAAATACTTACCTATAAAATAAATCCTAAGGCCTAGATTTAGAGTTTTGTCGGTAAAGACCCGCGGTGCTAACGCTGCTTTTTTTCCCAGCGCACCATTAAGACAACGCTGGTATTTAGAGTTGTCTGAATGGCTGCTTTAGCCTCAGAAAAGGGAGCGTAGAGCATAATTTAGCTCCACTTCAACCCTCAATACCAGAGTTGCCTACGGTAGCGGTAAGCTGGAAAAACGTGCTTGTGCACAATATCCCCATAGGAAACAATGGGGCTGAGCTGGGTGAAAAAAAACCTAACACCTGCAAAAAAGCAGCGTTCAGCTCCTAACGCAGCCCCATTGTTTCCTATGGGGAAACACTCTCTAAGTCTACACCTAACACCCTAACATGAACCCCGAGTCTAAACCCCCCTAACCTTACACTTATTAACCCCTAATATGCCGCCCCCGCTATCGCTGACACCTGCATTTTATTAAATAATATAGGTGTCGGCGATGTTAGGGGCAGCAGATTAGGGGTTCATAGCGATAATGTAGGTTGCGGCAGTGTCCGGAGCGGCAGATTAGGGTTAACCCTAATCTGCCACTCCGGACACCGCCGCAACCTACATTATCGCTATGAACCCCTAATCTGCTGCCCCTAACATCGCCGACACCTATATTATATTTATTACCCCCTAATCTGCCCCCCCCCCCAACGTCGCCGCCACCTACCTACACTTATTAACCCCTAATCTGCCGACCGGACCTCGCCGCCACTATAATAAATGTATTAACCCCTAAACCACCGCACTCCCACCTCGCAAACACTATAATAAATTGTATTAACCCCTAATCTGCCTCCCTAACATCGCCGCCACCTACCTACAATTATTAACTCCTAATCTCCCGCCCGCAACGTCGCCGCTACTATAATAAACACCCCCCTAACTTAAATATAATTTTAATTAAACAAAATAAATTTACTATCATTAAATAAATTATTCCTATTTAAAACTAAATACTTACCTATAAAATAAACCCTAATATAGCTACGATATAACTAATAGTTACATTGTAGCTATTTTAGGATTTATATTTATTTTACAGGCAACGTATTTATTTTAACTAGGTACAATAGCTATTAAATAGTTAATAACTATTTAATAGCTACCTAGTTAAAATAAGTACAAAATTACCTGTAAAATAAATCCTAACCTAAGTTAAAAATACACCTAACACTACACTATCAATAAATTAATTAAATAAATTAACTACAATTAGCTAAACTAAAATACAATTAAATAAACTAATCTATAATACAAAAAAATACAGAAAATAAAAAAAATTACAAGAAGTTTAAACTAATTACACCTAATCTAAACCCCCTAATAAAATATTGTAACAGCCAATAGAATGCATGATCAATCTTAATTTAGTTAATTTATTTAATTGTAGTGTAGTGTTAGGCGTTAGTGTAACTTAGGTTAGGTTTTATTTTACAGGTAAATTTGTGTTTATTTTAGCTAGGTAGTTATTAAATATTTATTAACTATTTATTAACTATTCTACCTATCCTAAACTAGCTACAATGTGACTATAAGTTATATTGTAGCTATCTTAGGGTTTATTTTACAGGTAAGTATTTAGTTTAAAATAGGAATAATTTAGTTAATGATAGTAATTTTATTTAGACTTATTTAAATTATATTTAAGTTAGTGGGTGTTAGGTTTAGGGTTAGATTTAGGTTTAGGGGTTAATAATTTTAATATAGTGGCGGCAACGTTGGGGGTAGCAGATTAGGGGTTAATAAATGTAGGTAGGTGGCGGCGATGTTAGGGACGGCAGATTAGGGGTTAATAATATTTAACTAATGTTTGCGAGGCGGTAGTGCGGCGGTTTAGGGGTTAATATGTTTATTATAGTGGCGTCGACGTTGGGACGGCAGATTAGGGGTTAATAAGTGTAGGTAGGTGGCGGCGACATTGGGGGCAGCAGATTAGGGGTTAATAAATATAATGTAGGTGGCGGCGGTGTCTGGAGCGGCAGATTAGGGGTTAATAAGTATAATATAGGTGTCGGTGATGTTGGGGGCGGCAGATTAGGGGTTAATACAGTAAGATTAGGGGTGTTTAGACTCGGGGTTCATGGTGTTACATTTTATTTCCCCATAGGAATCAATGGGGCTGTGTTAGTGAGTTTTACGCTGCTTTTTTGCAGGTGTTAGACTTTTTTCAGCCGACTCTCCCTGTTGATCCCTATGGGGAAATTATGCACGAGCACATTACACCAGCTCACTGCTGACTTAAGCAGCGCTGGTATTGGAGTGCGGTAATGAGCAAAATGTTGCTCAACGCTCACTTCTCATGGGTTTCTGAAAACTTGTAATACCAGCGCTGCAGGTAAGTGAGCGGTGAGAGAAAACTGCTCGTTAGCACCACATAGCCTCTAATGCAAAACTCGTAATCTAGGTGTGTTTTCGGTTATGGGCTCTTTTATAGCCTACTAGCACTTTGTCACCTATTAAAGGTGATAATATAGGGTCTGTCTTCAATATGTGCCAGTTGTCTTGTAAGATCTTCACAACATTTTTAGTCTGTGGATTGTATGTTGTTATAAATCTCACTTGTTCTGAGACTTATGTACCTTTTTGTTTGTTGAGTAGTTCATGTCTGGGGGTTTGTCTTGCTCTGAAAAGACTACTTGTTGCTCCCACCAACCTAAAAATAGCTTGGCGTATGTTGGAGCACAGGCAGTGCCCATTGCCGTACCTCTAGTTTGTAGGTAAAACCCATGATCAAAAGTGAAAAAGTTATGATGTAACACAAAACTTAGTAGTTTAAGGATGAAATCATTGTGGGTGGTATCTTCATTTGATCCCATTTTTAGAAAGCTGCTTACTGCTTTGAGTCGTAGATCATGATTTATACTTGTGTATAAGGACTCAACATCTGCAGTTACTAGCCAAGTCATGGTATTTACATGTATATTTTCCAAATGTTTCAATACATCCAACATATCTTTTACATACAAGGATAATTGTGACAGATATTCTCTTAGTCTGTAATCCACGTATTGGCTGGCTTTCTTTGTTAGGCAGTTTATGCCGGAGACGATTGGAAGTCCAGGCGGATGATATTGGTCCTTATGAACTTTAGGGATCAGGTAAAAATTTGCCGTAGTTGGATTCGATAGCTTCAGAAATTGATACTCTGGGAGTTATTATCTAGTGTTTTTTTGGCTAATTTAATCATATACATATATTTCTGTAAATATTACTGTGAAGGATTGTAGCATAATTTCTTAAAGCATGTCACGTCCTTTAGTTGTTTTTCAGCTTATTTTAAATACATGTTTACTGGCTAAATGACCTTGTTTCCTCCCTTGTCAGAGTTTCTTATTATGACATGCTTCCCATTCTTTAAATCAGATAAGGCTCTATGTTCTTTGTAAGATAAATTGTGTTTAATATGAGTTTCGTTTAGGTTAGTTATTTTACTGCATACCATATTATTAAATATGGTGGTTTTGACTTATTTTTGGCATGTACTGAGATTTATTTGTTATTTTATCTCTCCAGTTAGATTTTTGGAGGTTCATTTTCATTTAGGAGATTTTCTATTATCTCCAGTGTAATTCTTGCATCTTCAGGCAATGTTTGAGTTTCTGTTTCATCACCACTAGGATTAGATTTGTCTTTGTAAAATCTTTTGAGTGCTATTTTTCTCAAAAATAGTTGTATGCCTTTTACAAACTCAAATTTGTCCCCTTTAGGAGTGGGACAAAAGGATAATCCTTTAGAAAGTACTTTTCTATGGTCTTCTGAAATTATTTTTTGTGAGAGATTGATGATTCTCATTGTTTCATCCTTATCTGTGAAAATGTGCTTGTATTCCGTTTGTATGGGTTCCAATTCTTCTGTCTGATTTGTTTTGAGAGTTGTTTTTGTTTTTCATTTGCCTTTTGGGTTTCCCCCTACCGCTTCTTGTATGCTTGGTTGAGAAGAGGAACTTTCTTCTAAAAAATCCTTCCTTTTCCTGCATGTTATTCTGTTGTTACTTTCTGAGTTTGACGTTTGAGGTTCTGTTTTTAGATTCTGAATGATCTGGTTCTTCTAGATCAGTATCTGATACGTCACTCTCTCTATGATATTAACGTTTGAAGGCTTTTCTTTGTTAATGGTGCTCTTTCTTTTCCATTTGTATACTTTTTTACTCTCATAGTAGACATGTGCACAGCGGAAAAAATTGTTTCAGTTAGTTTCAGACTGATTCGGATTTTTTCAAATTTAGTTTCGGATTGATTCGAATTCGGATACATTTGAATGTATTCGTTTTGGATTCATTCGGATTTGAATAAATTCGGATGTATTCGGATGTATTCGTTTCAGATTTGATGTGTTATGTTGATTCAGATGGTTCCAAGTTACACAAACGGAATTATTTCACTGTTCTATCTCACTAAATCTCACTAAATTAAATTTTTATACTGAATTGTGATTAGTCCATGGCCATTCGAATGTAACAAATAAATCAGAACTAATTCAGATTTATTTGTTACAAATGCCTTCAGATGAGTTTAGTTTCATTGCTAGGGTAATTCAGAAATTCAAATCGATTAGAATCATCCAAATTTGGCCGAATTTAGATTTGGAACGAAACGCACATGTCTATCTCATAGACTGATTTGTCTCTACTCAATTTCCCTTTTTTCATTTCTTTGATTTCTTATTTATCAAGTTCCTGTTGGTATCTTTTATAGGAATTATCAAAGTCATTTAGAGATTTAAACTCTTTGAGTTTTGTGTTTAATTCTTGTATTTGAGTTTTTAATAAATCATATTCTGACTTATCGTATTTAATAAGTATTTTCAATAATTTTTCAGAACATTCAGAGAGTGCCTCTTCCCATTCTATATTAAGTTAGGGTTACGGAAATCAAATGCCGGGAATAATTGTATCCTAAATCCTCGAGGGATCATATGTAATTCAATATATTTATCAAAGAAGTGGTGATTCCACCAGAGATTATCCTGTTTATGCATCAGATTATGAATATCTTTCAATGTCTGGTTCATTCTATCATTGATTTTAGTGTTAGGTAAAATAGATCATTGGAAACAAATTAAAGGAAAGTTTTTGGGTAAACTGTCCCTTTAAACACTATAGAAACTCATAATTTAGGTTGAATCAACCTGTGTATACAAATTATTGTAAAAATGCCTAGCCTAAAACCAGAACTGATCTTTTTGAAACTAGCTAAAACCAAATTATATGGCACCTTGCATAGATAAAATTCAGGCGTAAACAATTTACAATAATGGAAGGAGTGTGGCTATGTTAAACGTAGAACTCTAACAGTTTAAGCAACAGGGTTATGTAATTTTAGGCTAGAACTATATAATGTTTCACATGGGAAAAATGAAGGTACCAATTTTTTCATCTAGTAGAGGGACAGGCAACACCTCACCAAGTACAGGTGGCCCTCGGTTTAAGCCGGTTCAATTTGCACCGTTTCAGAATAACAACCTTTTTTTCAGTCATGTGACTGCTATTGAAAAGCAGTGCACTCATTAAAATAACCAGTAGGTGGAGCTGTCCGCTTGTGTTGCAGCAAAGTTATGCAAGCTTAGCAGACTGAAATTAATCTGTGTACACAGAACAGACCGTAGCTATCGAGCAGCTTTCAAAGCAACAAGATCTAGCAGCCACTTCCCTATTATCTTCCTGTCCAGCTGCATGAGGTGAGGGTGCCTAACTGCTTAATCAGTCCAGATTGAAATGCATAGAATAGGTGCACTGCAGACCCAATATTATCTAACATGCTAACAATGCAGATAACTGTTTGCAGAAAAATGCAAGTAAAAAAAGGTTTTTGTTCATTAAACTTAGTTTGATGATACAGTCTGTGTGATTATTTAATTAGGTTTATAATGCTGTTTAGCATTTAAAGTCTTCATTTCAAAGCTTTAAAAATAATGTATTAGGTGTTACTTATGTCAATTTTGAGAGGGGCCTGGAACCTAACTCCCTCACTTCCTATTGACTTACATTATAAACTGGGTTTCAATTTACAACGGCTTCAATTTACAACCATTCCTTCTGGAACCTAACCCCGGCGTAAACTGAGGGTTACCTGTAGTAGCGTTATTGAATCTCCCGCAACTCTGACCGTAAGCCACAAGGAAAAGGTGAGCAACACTCAGAAAAGGTATATATGTTGAAAATAATATAATATCTCCCTTATAACATGAGTTGCTTAGTGTTGGGGACCACTGGTGACATTTAATACCAATTAGGAACATCATGAATAAATTAACTTATAAAAGTCAGAGCTTGCCCTGATAAGGCGTTAACGGCTGCAGTGCAGAAAAAAGCACATGGCAAATATGTATTAGCAGAACATATTGTAAATATCAGCTTATGAGAAAAAAAAATTATTTTAACTGAGTGTCGGCAGCTGCAATACATATACAGTAAATACACATGGTGGAACAGACAAACACTTCTAGAGTGTATTGTATGGTTAACCTATGACTGATAGGGGCCTATTCATCAAGCTCTCTAAAGATCGCTGCTCCATAACCTGTCCGCCTGTTCTGAGGCCATGGACAGCAATCAACCTGATCAGCCGATTGGCTGCGAATCTGCAGGGGCGGCATTGCACCAGCAGTTCACCAGAACTGTTGGTGCAGTGCTGAATGCGGAGAGCGTAAGCTGTCTGTGATGATCGGATCATGTTGGGCAGACATTTGATAAATAGGCCCCATAGTGTCGAGCTCCATACTGTGTCAGCGGCTACATTGTAAGACATATTATATAACTAACTTATAGGAAACAAAGTTTAAATTTGCAGGACATGGATGAGTGACTTAACAAAAGCAACTTCTAGGAAACAAGTGGCAATAAGAGCAGGTGACTTATATGTTATCATCCCATGTTTTTGTTTGCAAGCAGGGCAGCGTCTTACTGTGAGTGTGTGAGATTCGTTGTGAGAGGTGAACGGGTAAGTTCATGCTTTGTGATGGTCAAAGAGGGCACCCCCCCCCCCCCGGTCCAGCACATGGCTGCAACCAGGGTAAAAAGTTTCTTTGTCCATTGAGTCTTACTCTGTATACCGGAGATATGGAGTGTTGATCCCGTTGAGTCCCCCTTCTTAGTGTTTTTTGCTTGTGAACTGCCCAACATCTTCAAGGGAACTAGTTCGTGGCTAAATAGGTGATGGAAGCAGCTGAACATTGGGTTGCACGGCTTCCCCGGGCTCTAGGGATAGGCCCGCCCCCAAATTCTCAGTTTGCTGTAATCCCAGTGTCCTCGATTGTATCGGCAGTATTTTATTAATGAGGGTTTGAAGGTCCTGCTCAGAGGGTGCTTTATCTATCAGTGGTTGGAACACTGCCTCCAGCATAAGGAGCAAGTCATGTTCTAGTGGAATTTTCAGCCCATATGTTTATTTTGCTTTTCCGCAGCGTATCCACACTAATTAATAAATCAGGCTTATCAAAGATCAGGCTTAACTGAGACTGCAGAGATCAGGCTTAACTGAGACTGCAGCTTCTTCCAGCCTGCTCTCCTTCCTGCTTGTCTCTCCCATGCCACAGCCACTGCCCTGCCCCCCGCCTCCCAGCACAGCACAGGTAACTCTCTTTGTTAACTTTCTTTCTACAGCCACAGCGGGAGGCAGATCCTTTTCTCACCTGTCAGCCAAGACTTGGAACACCCTCCCGCTGCACCTCAGACAAGTTACCGCCCTAACTAAGTTCAGAATGGACCTCAAGACCTGGCTCTTCGACTGAACTGCAACCCTTAGCGCCTTGAGACCCTTACGGGTGAATAGCCGCGCTTTACAAGAACCCAATAGATAGATAGATATGGTGCTAGGTATTGTAGTTTACTTGATATAATAGGATGTGGTAGATATGCATTCAGTTCTGGTAGGATATGCCGGAGATCCGGGGGGGGCGCTGCCTGTGAGATCACCGCTGTTACAGGCCTCAGATGTCCTTTTCGGTCCCTGGGGTCATAAATAGAGCAGTATTGTTTTAAAGTTAAAGGGACAGTCAACCAATTGTTATTGTTTTAAAAGATAGATAATCCCTTTATTACTCATTCCCCAGTTTTGCATAACCAACACAGTTATATTAATATACTTTTTACCTCTGTGATTACCTTGTATCTAGGAACCTTCTTCCAGCCCCCTGATCACATGACTGTGACTGTTTATTATCTATTGTCTTAAATTTAGCATTGTATTGTGCTAGATCTTAAATAACTTTCTGTGCCTGAACACAGTGTTATCTATATGGCCCACGTGTACTTTCTGTGTCTTTGTGTGGAAAAGAGATTTAAAAAGCCTGTGATAAGAGGCAGCCCTCAAAGGCTTAGAAATTAGCATATGAGCCTACCTATGTTTAGTTTAAACTAAGAATACCAAGAGAAAAAAGCAAATTTGATGATAAAAGTAAATTGGAAAGTCGATTAAAATTAAAAGTCCTATCTGAATAATGAAAGTTTAATTTATACTTGACTGTCCCTTTAAAATGTAGATCACTCAGGTACATGAAACCAGTCGTGTTGTTGCTGGATACTGTGATTTTGAAATCATAATTGGCAGATTATGATCCCCTCTCCCAGGGCTTCAGAAAGATGCGACCGTGCAGAGCCGCTGCTAAGACTCGCCCCCCCCCACATCATTTGAGTTTTAAAGAAAGAAAGGCACATGAATTAGTTTAAATTAAAATGTTTTAAAAGTAGAAAAAGCTGTAGATAAGGCAAAAGCAGTGAGAATATCCTGTAAAGAGTTTCCCATAAAGTTACAAATAAATAAACCATTAAAAAGACACAAATCAGCAATAACCATGAAATATAAAAGCTGTATGATAGATAGCTTTATATTACTTAGCTATAATCCCATCTTGCAGGTTTAGTGTAATTTATAGACCACACAATCTTCAGTGACCAAGTATGTACCAGGTGTGCTGAAAAGATAGATTGGGGTCTAGCAGTAGATCTCTACGTGCTGAGCAGTGGATCACAAGAAAGTTGTGTGAATCCCCATCTCCCTCTGAATAAGGTAGTGACCGTATGGGCTCAAGTTAACAGAAATATAAATATACGCATTGTACAATCAGGGGTGTGTTTTGGCCTAGGTACACAAGGCCCTTGTCCAGGGCAACAGATTGGAGTGGGGCAGCACATTTTTGTGGCTATATTTATAAGAAGCTTGTAGTTATTTTAGATATATTATACAGGTATATAATGGGAGATTTTGCCCAAGGAGCTTACATTATAGGGGGTATAATAATGTGACTATGTGTGTGTATATGTGCCTGCATTTGCATGTATGGTGAACATTTACTTTGGAAATGCCATGAAAAAAAAAATTCTAGGTTACTCTCTGTGCAAAAAATATTATGGCCCAAAAAGGCCAAAATATTGGTTGTGGGGTGCGGGCAGCAGAATTTTGAGTGGCCAGGGCAGCATAAAACCTAAATACGCCACAAGTGTTTTCTGCAGAGGCAGCAAATTAAAAAGTCTGTGTTAAACAAAAAAATAATTTCCTGTGTTAGCTCAGATTTTTTAAAGGGACATGAAACCTATTTTTTTTTTTCAAGTTTCAGACAGAGCATATAGTTTCAAATAACTTTCCAATTTACTTTTAGTATCAAATTTGCTTAATTCTTTTAATATCCTTTGTTGAAGGAGTAGCTATGAACTACTGTGAGTAAGCTGAACAAATCAGGTGGGTTCTCGGACATAATACCGATGGAGAGAATGCCGACAGACAGAATGCCAAAGGACATTTGTCCGTCAGACATACGTATGTCCGAGAGAGTATGTTCCCAGTTCAGCTGAGGGCAGATACAGTCCAGAGTGCTCTATACTATTTAGAGCCTCGGGCGCCGCAACCGCCTCTGGGAACCTAACCTTGGGTCCCACCCTGCATGTCTTTTGGTTCCCTGTCTGTGCATCTATCTAATCTATCTGTCTAATATATCTATCTGTCTAATATATCTATCTGTCTAATCTATCTAATATATCTATCTAATCTATCTATCATGTGACCGGACTGTTATCCTACGGCTATTTGTCTTTCGGAATATTATCTGTCACACAAATGTCAGTCGGACAAAAATCCGTCGGATAACAGTCCAGCCACAAATCAGGTGAACCAATGACTAGTCATATATGGGAAATCACCAATCAGCAGCTAGCTCCCACTAGTGCTTTGCTGCTCCTGACCCTACCTAGGTATGCTTTTAAACAAAGGATACCAAGAGAACAAAGCAAATCTGACTGTAGAAGTACATTGAAAAGTTGTTTAAAATTACTTGCTCTATCTAAATTATAAAATTTTGATTTTACTGTCCCTTTAAGCTTAGTATATCACTCTGACAAACTTCACAAAAAACAGCCCCTGACCAACTACAGGGACAGGAAACCCCAACATTTTCTTTCATGATTTGAATAGAACATACAATTTTAAACAACTTTCTGATTAACTTCCATTATCCAATTTGCTTCGTTCTCTTGTTATCCTTTGCTTAAGGAACAGCATTGCACTACTGGCAGCAAGATGAACACATCTAGTCAGCCAATCACAAAAGACAATTACATCAATTAGCAGCAGCTCCCACAAGTATAGGATATGTGCGTATTCTTTTCCAACAAGGGATACCAAGAGAACAAAGCACATTTGAAAATAGAAGTGAATTTAAAGGAACACTAAACCCAAAAAAATTCTTTCATGATTCAAGTAGAGAATGCAATTTTAAACATAATTCCAATTTACTTCTATTATATAATTTGCTTCATGTTTTAGATATCTTTTGTTTAAGAATGCACATGGGAGAGCCAATCACACAAGGCATCTATGTGCAGCTACCAATCAGCAGCTTCTGAGCCTATCTAGATATGCTTTTCAGCAAAGGATACCAAGAGAATGAAGCAAAATAGATAATTGAAGTAAATTAGAAAGTTGTTTAAAATTGCATGCTCTTTCTAAATCATGAGAGAAAAATTGGTTTCATGTCCCTTTAAAAGTGTCTAAAAATGGCATGCTCTATCTGAATCATGCACGTTTAATTTTACTTTCCTATCCTTTTAAGGGCGCCGAGTCTGGTATATTCTATCAGTAGCACCACAGCCAACCAAATGTCAGAGCCTCATTAGCCTGTTCTTTATGCTCTATATAATTTGTATAACATTACTCATTCACTTTATTTTGCAGATGAAGTTCCGGTACATGACTGTACGCAGACAGCTAACACATTATGTCAGTGCAAGCCTGGGACATATTGCATTCCTGGTCAGACCTGTGAAATATGCTTGTCGTGTAGAAGGTAACTTCATTTTCATTAGGGAATCATTTTTAGTGAGAGAGACTTAGATTTATAAGATTAGAGGGGATGTATGTGATATTGTATGAAGCAACAAAAAGTAATGGTGCACATCCAACCACTTAAGTCCACTCTTTCATGGCATATTTGTATATGCTTCTGTCTGCCAAATATACTTACATAGCTTCTAATAAGATTGGGATCAACATCTCATAATAATATTGGCTTATATTTGAGCTGCAAAAACAAATATACTTCTATGTGCTAAATATACTTACATAGTTCAAATAAAATTGGGATTAACATCTCGCAACAATATTGACTTATATTTATGCTGCAAAAACATTTTTGCTGTAAAAAATGCCTTTAAATGAAATGGGATCTTAGTGATCTGATATGATCATATTCTGCTAAGCCAGTCACCACTTACAAGGTGTCCCATATTAGACTGGTCCTACACTAACCAGCTTCCACACTGCAGCAAGTCATGTCTACACAGTGTGTATGAAGCCTCTCGTATTGGGACCTTATTCACTAAAGCTCTCTGGTTTACTGAGATTGTCTTATAGGTCTCGTTAGTACTGGAAGGACAAATTTTAGTTCAAACTTTTTATTGTATGCAGGTTATGAATGTGATGATGAGACACCTACATTATAATATAAGGGTTTTTAAAAAAAAAAAAAAAAAAAGATTTTTTGTAAATTCTCTACATGCCAGAGAGTTTTTGATAAGCAATCCTATTGTCAGTCTCTCCTATCTATGCTGACCCTCATTTTTGTCAGTGTATTTAAAAGGGACATTATCCACAATACAATTGTAAAGAAATATTTAATTATGTGTAGAATTTTTTTTTCAATATAAATGATTTATTTTACCCCCTTTTCCAGTTCTGAGAATGGAAAGTACACACTAAAGACATCACAATCTTAACCCTGCTTCATGTCTTTCCTAAATTTGGTCTCAGCAGGTATATTAGCTATTTGTAGGTTTCGCTCGAATGTAGAAGAAGGCGGCCGCTCGCGAATTTCATCTCTTTTCGGAGCTGGATTTATTTTTATAAAAGTGCAAAACACTAAGATCTGGATATGCACAGATCTTAGTATGTTGCACTTTCACAAGAATAAATCCGTATCCGAATGTACCTATCTAACAGATATTAGATAAGACATTGCAATACAATGCCAGCTGTAACATAATGACAGCGGCTAGCTGTATCTATTCAAGCAACAAGTCCAGATTGGCCCTTTTAAATAAGGCAAGTGGTTAGTCGTGATTGGCCTTTAACAAAAACATTGCAGCAAATCAGGTGTCAATTTATTTGGAAAGCTTTCATACACTGTCTGTATGTTAATGTATTGCAAGACTACACAAAAGTCTTGTAATTACAAGATGTTTAATGCCTCTTTAAGTCTGAGTTAACCTTTAATTATTAACGTTTGGTTTGTATTTGCTTCCAAACTCTATTCATTTAAGATGTTACTATTGCAATACTTGATATGATGAGATATGCCCAGGGCTTCTAAGTGCAACAAGCAAGAATGAAAAGATTAGTTTATGAGAACACCTAATTATCTCTCTGGGCTTGTCAGATTCTGTAAGAAATCTCACCAGAACTATGAAGCTCCTGTTAGAATTTTCTAAAGACTGTTTTTACCTAGAGAAAAAGAGATTACAGTCTATGGGGCCAATTTATGAAAGTGCAAGCAGACATGATACGATGTAGCATGTCATGTCTGCCGCACATCGATAAATGCCGACAGCATACGCTGTCGGCATTTATCATTGCACAAGCAGTTCTTGTGAACTGCTTGTGCAATGCGGTCCCTTGCAGATTCACGGCCAATCGGCCCCTAGCAGGGGGTGTCAATCAGCCCGATCGTATAGGATTGTGCGGATTGATGGCCGCAGTCTCAGAGCAGACGGACAAGTTATGGAGCAGCGGTCTTTAGACCGCTGCTTCATAACTGCGGTTTCCGGCAAGCCTGAAGGCTCTTCAGGGGACTGCTTGTGCAATGTTAAATGCCCACAGTGTATGCTGTCGGCATTCAGCGATGTCTGTAGGACATGATACGCTAGAGTGTATCATGTCGGACAGACAATGATAAATCGGCCCCCATAGGCTGTAATCACTTTGCTTTTAGCATGTTTTGGAAGTGACTGATCTAAGATTCCATGGGGCATATGTATCAAGCTCCGAATGGAGCTTGATGCCCCGTGTTTTTGGCGAGTCATCAGACTCGCCAGAAACAGCAGTTATGAAGCAGCGGTCACAAAGACCGCTGCTCCATAATGCTGTCCGCCTGCTCTGAGCAGGCGGACAGACATCGCCAGAAATCAACCCGATTGAGTACGATCGGGTTGATTGACACCCCCCTGCTGGCGGCCTATTGGCCGCGAGTCTGCAGGGGAGCGGCGTTGCACCAGCAGCTCTTCTGAGCTGCTGGTGCAATGATGAATACGGCGAGCAATACGCTCATCAGCGAGGTCTGGCGGACCTGATCCGCACTGGCGGATCAGGTCCGCCAGACTTTCATAACTAGAGGCCCATGTCTTTCCTGTGAGTGCTGGTTCCTATAATTGCTTTATAAAGTATTTACCATGAAAACACTGTGTGTCACAAATTGGTGTACGAGTAGGAGATACTGTACAAACTGTAATTTAGCAAATCACATGAAATTAATAAATGAGATACTGAAGAAAAAGGTGCATTAAAACAATTGTATTGCTAAATCGCAAAAATCTTATTTTATAGACATAAAACCAAAACATTTTCTTTCACGATTCAGGCAGGACATCGAATTTCCAACTTACTTACATTATCAAATTTTCTTTGTTTTCTTGTTATCCTTTCTTTGAAAAACAGGAAGGTAAGCTTAGGAGAGTGCACGTGTCTACAGCACTATATGGCAGCAGTTTTGCAACAAAGTTATACATTAGCAAGAGCCAGTGACGTGCACTCATTGGAGGCAGGTGAGGCAGTGCCGCACCTGCCATTTGGGCCAAAATAAAAACAAATAGAGATTTTTATTTTAAAAAAAAAAAAAAGTGAAATTTTTTTTTTTTTTGACTTGTCAAAGTAATATTGCGCAATAGAGAGGCACTGGGTTCTGGTGTTTCTCTATTGCGCAATATTTCTAGTGTGTTTGATATCTAGCTGCTCTGCAGCATCACCCGGTGGTGATTTGCAGGAGCAGCGCGGCAGAGAAAATAACTATATGAGGCATCTCTCATGAGGCCTCGACTGTTTCCTGGGAGACCGGCTCACGCTCATCCAATCAACACTGGTTTTACTGTTGATTGACTCCCTGGCCCTGCTGCACTAGTACTGAGACGGAGGTTTTCTGCGCATGCGCAAGGGAAGAGCAGCGCGGCGGCGGCGGGAACAACAGCCAGTCACAGAGTGCCACTCATTCCTGCTTGACACCTCTGAGCCAACAGCCAAGTAGCGAATAGTGGAGGACTCGGAGTAGGCTGCCCGATCTCTATAGACTCTCTGCTCTCTCACACTGCAGACACCGCATATCGCAGCTGCTGCCCCTGCCTGACCGCGAGGACCTGTCGCTCAGCTCAGCCTGAGTGTCACCGCAGTACCGCACTCATCTGCTGAAGGAAGGAGCCAAAGTGGGGTCACACTGAGTCTGTCACACTCACACAAGTAAGTCATAAAGAATGACAGCCGTGTGTGATAGTGTGATGATCTCAGTAGCTAGTGTACTAGTACAGCCTGCTGCCTGTAATAATATTATATCATATAATATTATGTATATATATTTTTTATTGTGAGGCTTGGGGTTAACGTTGTATAACTTGTAAGTTGGAAACTTGTACTACAAGTGTACAACTTACAAGTTATACAACGTTAACCCCAAGCGTCTTGTACAGAGAGACAGAGAGTATACTGTAAGTTAAAAAAATACTGGGTCTGGACCGGGTAGTGGTGGGTGCCTGCCTGGCCTGCCCCCCCTCTGCTTAAATTTGAAGTGCCTGTGTGTTACTGTGTTTTCAACTAGGAACACTCAACACTTGTGTTGTGAGTGACGCAGTCTGATCCTCTTATTTGCTTAGTTAGTAAATGTATTTTGTGTATGACCCGGTCAGTGTTGTAAGTAGTTACAACACTTACCAGGTCATACACAAAATACATTTATTAAACTTTCAAGTTGCTGGCTATGCTTATGCTATCTATATCTAAGTAGTATGTTGTTGTTTCACTTCCCAACTTTGGCTGCTTAATAAATATATTTTAATGAGCAGCCATCTTGTGATTTAGTGCTGTGCTTATTTGCTTAATAAATGTATTTTGTGTATGACATGGTGGTCAGTGTTGTAACTTAAGTTACATTTATTAAGCAAATAAGCACAAAATCACAAAATGGCTGCTCATTAAAATATATTTCTTATTTTAATATATTTATTAATAGTAAAAGTTACACTACTGACTCAGTAGTGTAACTTTTACTATTATAAATATATTAAAATAAGAAATATATTTTAATGAGCAGCCATTTTGTGATTTTGTGCTTATTTGCTTAATAAATGTAACTTAAGTTACAACACTGACCACCATGTCATACACAAAATACATTTATTAATCAAAACTTGCAAGTTGCTATCCTAATACTAAGCTGTAACAGCACCAGGATATGCGGGCGCGCTATTATTGTGTATATGGTGGCGCCTGGTGGACTTCACTGGACTCTGATGACGACGGTGACATAACATAATTTATACTGAGACTGACTGACTCTGAGACTAACTGTTGACCTGTATTAATGTATTTATATTTATTATGGTACTACTGGCCCTGCCGCCCTGGCCGGTTGTTGTTGTGTTAGTCTCTTTCCTATATTCACTTATTGTAGCTACTAATTCAGATTAAAGTTATCCATATCGTGCTTGGGAATGCATTGACATTTATGCAACAGTCCCCTGTGTCTCTTTCCCCCTCCCCTGTGTCTCTCCCCCCTCCCCTGTGTCTCTCCCCCCTCCCCTGTGTCTCTCCCCCTCCCCTGTCTCTCTCCCCCTCCCCTGCATCTCTCCCCTCTGTCTCTCTCTCTCTCCTCTCTGTATGCCTCTCTCTCTCTCCCCTCTGTCTGTCTCTCTCTCTCTCCCCTCTGTATCTCTCTCCCCTCTGTCTCTCCCATCTGTCTCTCTCTCCCATCTGTCTCTCTCTCTCCCCTCTGTCTCTCTCTCTCCCCTCTGTCTCTCTCTCCCCCCTCTGTCTCTCTCTCTCCCCTCTCTCTCTCTCCCCCTCTGTCTCTCTCTCCCCTCTGTCTCTCTCTCTCTCTCTCTCTCTCTCCCCTCTGTCTCTCTCTCCCCTCTGTCTCTCTCTCCCCCCTCTCTCTCTCTCTCTCCCCTCTGTCTCTCTCTCTCCCCTCTGTCTCTCTCTCTCCCCTCTGTCTCTCTCTCTCTCCCCCTCTGTCTCTCCCCCTCTGTCTCTCTCTCTCCCCTCTGTCTCTCTCTCCCCTCTGTCTCTCTCTCCCCCCTCTCTCTCTCTCTCTCTCTCCCCTCTGTCTCTCTCCCTCTCTCTCTCCCCTCTGTTTCTTTGTCTCTCTCTCCCCCTCTGTCTCTCTGTCTATCTCTCTCTCTCCCTGTCTCTCCCACCCCCTCTGTCCAATTTTCATCTAATATCTAATTTCCTTCATTCTCTTGATATCCTTTGTTGAAAATCATATATAAATATGCTCAGTAGCTGCTGATTGGTGGCTGCACAATAGATACCTCATGTGATTGGCTCACCCATGTACATTGCTATTTCTTCAACAAAGGATATCTAAAGAATGAAGGCATATCCTAGCCAGTGCCTCACCTGCCTCTGACCTCACTGCACGTCACTGGCAAGAGCACTAGATGGCAGCACTATTTCCTGTCATGTAATGCTACCTATCTAGATATCTCTTCAACAGAGAATAACAAGAGAATGAAGCAACTTTAAAAATAAAAGTAAATTAGATACTTTTTTTTAAATTATATTCTTTATCTGAAACATGAAAAAAATGTTTTGGGTTTCATGTCCCTTTAAAAAAAAATTGAGCTTTAAAGGGATAGTCTAGTCAAAAATAAACTTTCATGATTCAGATAGAGCAGCAAATTTAAGCAACTTTCTAAGTTACTCCTATTATCAATTTTTCTTTGTTCTCTTTATTTGAATGTAAACTTATGAGCCCGCCCATTTTTGGTTCAGCACCTGGGTAGTGCTTGCTGATTTGTGGCTACATTTAGACACCAATCAGAAAGTGCTACCCAGGTGCTGAACCAAAAATGGGCCGGCTCCTTTGCTTACATCCTTGATTTTTCAAATAAAGATACAAAAAGAATGAAGACAAATTGACAATAGGACTAAATTAGAAAGTTGCTTAAAATTGCCTACGCTATCTGAATCATGAAAGTTTAATTTTGACTAGACTATCCCTTTAAATGTTTATTTTAATGTCCCTTTAATAAACTTTGATAGCTATGTTTTAATACATCTTACAATACATCTCAGATTGTAGCTTGTTGTAATTCTGCTCTTCTATTACAAGTTGCAGTGCGGGTATTAAGCTGCCGTGCAAGCCGACCAGAAACACTGTATGTGAGGACGCACTCCCACCTGAGACGAACACGCTAAAGATGGATCAGAATTGTAATGTACCTTGTTTTATATATTTACTAGATGTTACAAATATATTTGTAGTGTGAATTCTGTTCATTGTAGTTTTTTCTTTACAGACACACAAAATGCAATGGAAGAAACAGAGACAGGTAATGCCTTTTGCCAGCCACTTAGAGTGTTTAAAGTTTTATGATACAGATAGAACCCGCAATTAAAAAAAATGTTCCCATACACTCCCATTATCACAACATGCACATTCTTTTTATATGCACAATGTCTGTGGCTCCCACTCCCACTGAGCATGTGCACAGTATATACGTATATGCATTCTGTGATTGGCTGATGGTGGTCACATGATACAGGGGGAGGGAAAATTGGATTAACTTTGGAATTTGGCAGAAAATATTCTAATGCTCATTTTTAAAATTCAAAGTAACTGCTATTGTATTGTCTTTTTATTGTGTATTTATCGTTATTCAGTTCTATTGTATTCAGTGCTCCTTTAAATACTTTATAGTTGCCATATGTTATGTGATGTCACCATCATTATATAAAATTACTTTTGCCAGACTACTTTGGCATGTGTCTAGAGTCTCTTCCTTTAACTCTTTTGTAGTAATTAAAGGGACTTTCTCATTTAAAAGCGACATGCTATAATTTGTAAGAGCAGGTCATTTTTGCATTACTGATCGTAACTAAGTATGGAGTTGATCACAATCTATTTTTGAAAATGAACTGCAGGGTAACAGCTGTAGATGAGCCTTTTCCCGTTTCAACACAACTACCGTCAGCTATTTTTCTGCTAGATTACGAGTTTTGCGGTATGAGTGAAAAAGCAGCTGGTATTACGAGTTTTGCAGGTTTAGCTGCACCGCACACTTTTTTGGGCCGTAACGCAACGTAACAGCCGCAGTTTTCAAAAAGTCTTTTTTCAATAGGACTTCCTTTGCGCCAGTATTACGAGTCTGCCTGGGAGGCCAAAAAATGAGCGGTACAGCCAATACCGTCAAGATCCATGCCGTAAACTGAAAGTCAATAGTTATGAGTTTTACGCTACAAAGCTGTAACATAAAACTCATAACTAAAGTGCTAAAAAGTACACTAACACCCATAAACTACCTATTAGCCAATAGAATGCAAAATCAATCCTATTGGCTGATTGCATCAGCCAAAGGGATTTTTCCTACCTTAATTCCGATTGGCTGATAGGATTCTATCAGCCAATCGGAATTGAAGGGACGCCATCTCGGATGACGTCACTTAAAGGAACCTTCATTCTTCAGTCACCGTCGAACGGAAGAGGATGCTCCGCGTCAGATGTCTTCAAGATGGACCCACTCTGCTCCGGATGAAAGAAGATAGAAGATGCCGCCTGGATGAAGCCTTCTGCCCATCTGGAGGTCCTCTTCTGGCCGGATCAGATGAGGACTTCTGCCCCTCTGGACGTCCACTTGTGCCCGGCTGGGTGAAGACGGCTCAAGGTAGGGTGATCTTCAAGGGGGTAGTGTTAGGTTTTTTAAGGTGGGATTGGGTGGGTTTTTGAGTAGGGTTGGTTGTGTGGGTGGTGGGTTTTAATGTTGGGAGGTTATTATATTTTTTTTTACAGGTAAAAGAGCTGATTACTTTGGGGCAATGCCCCGCAAAAGGCCCTTTTAAGGGCTATTTGTAATTTAGTATAGGGTAGGGAATTTTATTATTTTGGGGGGCTTTTTTATTTTATTAGGGGGATTAGATTAGGTGTAATTAGTTTAAAAAATTGTAATTCTTTTTTTATTTTCTGTAATTTAGTGTTTGTTTTTTTGTACTTTAGTTTATTTAATTTAATTGTAGTTAATTGTAGGTAGTTTATGTAATTAATTTAACGATAGTGTAGTGTTAGGTATAATTGTAATTTAGGTTAGGATTTATTTTACAGGTAAATTTGTACTTATTTTAACTAGGAAGTTATTAAATAGTTAATAACTATTTAATAACTATTCTACCTAGTTAAAATAAATACAAAGTTGCCTGTAAAATAAATATAAATCCTAAGCTAGCTACAATGTAACTATTAGTTATATTGTAGCTAGCTTAGGGTTTATTTTATCGGTAAGTATTTAGTTTTTAATAGGAATAATTTATTTAATTGTAGTAAATTTATTTAGATGTATTTAAATTATATTTAAGTTAGGGGGGTGTTAGGGTTAGACTTAGGTTTAGGGGTTAATAAATTTATTATAGTGGTGGCGACGTTGGTGGCGGCAGATTAGGGGTTAATAAATTTAATATAGTTGCAGCGACATTGGGGGGCAGATTAGGGTTTAATAAATATAATGTAGGGTTCAGCGATGTTGGGGGCAGTAGATTAGGGGTTCATAGTATAATGTAGGTGGCGGCGGTTTCCGGAGCGGCAGATTAGGGGTTAATAATATAATGTAGGTGGCGACGATGTCGGGGGCGGCAGATTAGGGGTTAATAAGTGTAATATTAGGGGTGTTTAGACTCGGGGTTCATGTTAGGGTGTTAGGTGCAGACATAAAATTAATTTCCCCATAGAAAACAATGGGGCTGCGTTAGGAGCTGAACGCTGCTTTTTGCAGGTGTTAGGTTTTTTTTCAGCCAGCTCAGCGCCATTGTTTCCTATGGGGAAATCGTGCACGAGCACGTTTTGTCAGCTTACCGCTACCGTAAGCAGCGCTGGTATTGCAATGAGATGTGGAGCTAAATTTTGCTCAACGCTCACTTTTCTGAGGCTAACGCCGGCTTGAAGAAAACTTGTAATACCAGCGTTGGCTTAAGTGAGCGGTAAGAAAAAAAGACTTGTTAGCACCGCACAGCCTTACCAACAAAAACTCGTAATCTAGCCGAAAGTAATTCCAATTTAAAATTAAATACTTACCTGTAAAATAAACCCTAAGCTAGCTACAATATAACTAATAGTTACATTGTATCCATCTTAGGTTTTATTTTTATTTCACAGCTAAGTTTGTATTTATTTTAACTAGGTAGACTAGTTAGTAAATAGTTATTAACTATTTACTAACTACATAGCTAAAATAAATACCTTAATTCCGATTGGCTGATAGGATTCTATCAGCCAAATGGAATTGAAGGGACGCCATCTCGGATGACGTCACTTAAAGGAACCTTCATTCTTCAGTCACCGTCGAACGGAAGAGGATGCTCCGCGTCAGATGTCTTCAAGATGGACCCGCTCTGCTCCGGATGAAAGAAGATAGAAGATGCCGCCTGGATGAAGCCTTCTGCCCATCTGGAGGTCCTCTTCTGGCCGGATCAGATGAGGACTTCTGCCCCTCTGGACGTCCACTTGTGCCCGGCTGGGTGAAGACGGCTCAAGGTAGGGTGATCTTCAAGGGGGTAGTGTTAGGTTTTTTAAGGTGGGATTGGGTGGGTTTTTGAGTAGGGTTGGTTGTGTGGGTGGTGGGTTTTAATGTTGGGGGGGTATTATATTTTTTTTTACAGGTAAAAGAGCTGATTACTTTGGGGCAATGCCCCGCAAAAGGCCCTTTTAAGGGCTATTTGTAATTTAGTATAGGGTAGGGAATTTTATTATTTTGGGGGGCTTTTTTATTTTATTAGGGGGATTAGATTAGGTGTAATTAGTTTAAAAAAATTTAATTCTTTTTTTATTTTCTGTAATTTAGTGTTTGTTTTTTTTGTACTTTAGTTTATTTAATTTAATTGTAGTTAATTGTAGGTAGTTTATGTAATTAATTTAACGATAGTGTAGTGTTAGGTGTAATTGTAATTTAGGTTAGTATTTATTTTACAGGTAAATTTGTACTTATTTTAACTAGGAAGTTATTAAATAGTTAATAACTATTTAATAACTATTCTACCTAGTTAAAATAAATACAAAGTTGCCTGTAAAATAAATATAAATCCTAAACTAGCTACAATGTAACTATTAGTTATATTGTAGCTAGCTTAGGGTTTATTTTATCGGTAAGTATTTAGTTTTTAATAGGAATAATTTATTTAATTGTAGTAAATTTATTTAGATGTATTTAAATTATATTTAAGTTAGGGGGGTGTTAGGGTTAGACTTAGGTTTAGGGGTTAATAAATTTATTATAGTGGTGGCGACGTTGGTGGCGGCAGATTAGGGGTTAATAAATTTAATATAATTGCAGCGACATTGGGGGGCAGATTAGGGGTTAATAAATATAATGTAGGGTTCGGCGATGTTGGGGGCAGTAGATTAGGGGTTCATAAGTATAATGTAGGTGGCGGCGGTTTCCGGAGCGGCAGATTAGGGGTTAATAATATAATGTAGGTGGCGACGATGTCGGGGGCGGCAGATTAGGGGTTAATAAGTGTAATATTAGGGGTGTTTAGACTCGGGGTTCATGTTAGGGTGTTAGGTGCAGACATAAAATTAATTTCCACATAGAAAACAATGGGGCTGCGTTAGGAGCTGAACGCTGCTTTTTGCAGGTGTTAGGTTTTTTTTCAGCCAGCTCAGTGTCATTGTTTCCTATGGGGAAATCGTGCACGAGCACGTTTTGTCAGCTTACCGCTACCGTAAGCAGCGCTGGTATTACAATGAGATGTGGAGCTAAAGTTTGCTAAACGCTCACTTTTCTGAGGCTAACGCCGGCTTGAAGAAAACTTGTAATACCAGCGTTGGCTTAAGTGAGCGGTAAGAAAAAAAGACTTGTTAGCACCGCACAGCCTTACCAACAAAAACTCGTAATCTAGCCGTAAGTAATTCCAATTTAAAATTAAATACTTACCTGTAAAATAAACCCTAAGCTAGCTACAATATAACTAATAGTTACATTGTATCCATCTTAGGTTTTATTTTTATTTCACAGCTAAGTTTGTATTTATTTTAACTAGGTAGACTAGTTAGTAAATAGTTATTAACTATTTACTAACTACATAGCTAAAATAAATACAAATTTACCTGTAAAATAAAACCTAACCTGTCTTACACTAACACCTAACCTTACACTACTATTAAATAAATTACATTTATGAAATACAAGTAGCTAAATTACAAAAAAACCCCACTAAATTACACAAAATAAAAAAAAAAATGATCAAATATTTAAACTAATTACACCTAATCTAATAGCCCTATCAAAATAAAAAAGCCCCCCCAAAATAAAAAAAACCTAGCCTAAACTAAACTGCCAATAACCCTTAAAAGGGCCTTTTGCGGGGCATTGCCCCAAATAAATCAGCTCTTTTACCTGTAAAATAAAAATAAAAACAACCCCCCAACAGTAAAACCCACCACCCACACAACCAAACCCCCCCAAATAAAATTCTAACTAAAAAAACCTAAGCTCTCCATTGCCCTGAAAAGGCCATTTGTATGGGCATTGCCCTTAAAAGGGCATTTAGCTCTTTTTCCGCCCAAACCATAAGCTAAAAATAAAACTCACCCAATAAACCCTTAAAAAAATATAAACAACCCCCCAACAGTAAAACCCACCACCCACACAACCAAACCCCCCAAATAAAATCCTAACTAAAAAAAACTAAGCTCCCCATTACCCTAAAAAGGGCATTTGTATGGGCATTGCCCTTTAAAGGGCATTTAGCTCTTTTTCCGCCCAAACCCTAAGCTAAAAATAAAACCCACCCAATAAACCCTTAAAAAAACATAACACTAACCCCCGAAGATCCACTCACATTTTTTGAAGACCCGTCATCCATCCTCAACGAAGCAGCAGAAGTCCTCAACGAAGCTGGGCTAAGTCTTCATCCAAGCGGCAAGAAGTGGTCCTTCAGACGGGCAGAAGTCTTCATCCAGATGGCATCTTCTATCTTCATCCATCTGGCGCAAAGCGGCTCCATCTTCAAGACATCCGGCGTGGAACATCCTCTTCTTTCCACGGCTCTTCTCGAATGAAGGTTCCTTTAAGTGACGTCATCCAAGATAGCGTCCCTTGAATTCCAATTGGCTGATAGAATTCTATCAGCCAATTGGAATTAAAGGTGAAAAAACCTATTGGCTGATGCAATCAGCCAATAGAATTGAGCTTCAATCCTATTGGCTGATCCAATCAGCCAATGGGATTGAGCTTGCATTCGATTGGCTGATTGGAACAGCCAATAGAATGCAAGCTCAATCCTATTGGCTGATTGGATCAGCCAATAGGATTGAAGCTCAATCCTATTGGCTGATTGCATCAGCCAATAGGATTTTTTCACCTTTAATTCCGAGCTTCAATCAGCCAATAAGATTGAGCTTGCATTCTATTGGCTGTTCCAATCAGCCAATAGAATGCGAGCTCAATCCTATTGGCTGATTGGATCAGCCAATAGGATTGAAGCTCAATCCTATTGGCTGATTGCATCAGCCAATAGGATTTTTTCACCTTTAATTCCGATTGGCTGATGTCACTTAAAGGAACCTTCATTCAAGAAGAGCCATGGAAAGAACAGGATGCTCCGCGCCGGATGTCTTGAAGATGAAGCCGCTCCGCGCTGGATGGATGGACTTCTGCCCGTCTGGAGGACCACTTCTTGCCGCTTGGATGAAGACTTCTCCCGGCTTCGTTGAGGACTTCTGTCGCTTCGTTGAGGATGGATGTCGGGTCTTCAAAAACTGTAAGTGGATCTTCGGGAGTTAGTGTTAGGTTTTTTTAAGGGTTTATTGGGTGGGTTTTATTTTTAGCTTAGGGTTTGGGCGGAAAAAGAGCTAAATGCCCTTTAAAGGGCAATGCCCATACAAATGCCCATTTCAGGGCAATGGGAGCTTAGGTTTTTTTAGTTAGGATTTTATTTTGGGGGTTTGGTTGTGTGGGTGGTGGGTTTTACTGTTGGGGGGTTGTTTATATTTTTTTTACAGGTAAAAGAGCTGATTTCTTTGGGGCAATGCCCCGCAAAAGGCCCTTTTAAGGGCTATTGGCAGTTTAGTTTAGGCTAGGGGGGTTTTTATCTTTGGGGGGCTTTTTTATTTTGATAGGGCTATTAGATTAGGAGTAATTAGTTTAAATATTTGATCATTTCTTTTTTATTTTGTGTAATTTAGTGTTTGTTTGTTTTTGTAATTTAATTAATTGTATTTAATAAATGTAATTTATTTATTTGTAGTGTAAGGTTAGGTGTTAGTGTAAGACAGGTTAGGTTTTATTTTACAGGTAAATTTGTATTTATTTTAGCTAGGTAGTTAGTAAATAGTTAATAACTATTTACTAACTAGTTAAAATAAATACAAACTATTAGTAATATTGTAGCTATGTTAGGGTTTTTATTTTACAGGTAAGTGTTTAGTTTTAAATAGGAATTACTTAGTTATTAATAGTAGGTTTTATTTAGATTCATTTTAATTACATTAAAGTTAGTGGGTGTTAGGGTTAGGGTTACACTTAGGTTTAGGGATTAATAACTTTAGATTATTGGCAACGACGTTGAGGATAGAAGATTAGGGGTTAATAAGTGTAATGTAGGTGTCGGCGGTGTCGGGGGCGGCAGATTAGGGCTTTAATAAGTGTAATGTAGGTGGCGGCGACGTTGGGGGTGGCAGATTAGGGGTTAATAAGCGTAGGTAGGTGGTGGCGATGTCGGGGGCGGCAGATTAGGGGTGTTTAGAGTCGGGGCTCATGTTAGGGTGTTAGGTGTAAACATAAATTTAGTTTCCCTATAGGAATCAATGTGGCTGCATTATGGAGATTTACGCTCCTTTATTACAGGTGTTAGGCTTTTTTTCAGCAGGCTCTCCCTATTGATGGCTATGGGGATATTGTGCACGAGCACGTAAAACCAACTCACCGTAGCTCACTGCAGCGCTGGTATTGGAGTGCGGTATGGAGCTCAATTTTACTTTACGCTGCAATATTGCCTGCTAACGCCGGTTTTTGCAAACCTGTAATACCAGCGCAGTAGGGAGGTGAGCGGTTACAATAACTTGCAAGTTAGTACCGAGCAGCTCTTACCACAAAACTCGTAATCTAGCTGAATATTTTTTATCAGTAGCATTTTTTTTATTATCAGGCCCTATACGTAACATTTGCCAGTCCTGTTTTACTGATCACAATATTCATTTCAGTTATGGTGGAGATAAAATTTGCATATCTTACCCAGAATCCTCTGGTGCATTCACTGTGTTTTACTTTTTTATTGACCTCTTATATTTTGGTTCCATGTTGGTGCAAAAAAGCCAGAGAAAAACATAAATTATGCTTACCAGATTATTTCCTTTCCTTCTGTATGAGGAGAGTCCACGGCTTCATTCCTTCATTACTTGTGGGAAATACAGATCCTGGCCACCAGGAGGAGGAAAAGACACTCCAGCCAAAGGCTTAAATATCTCCCCCACTTCCCTCATATCCCAGTCATTCTGCCAAGGGAACAAGGAACAGTAGGAAAAATATCAGGGTATAAAAGGTGCCAGAAGAATAAACAAAAATGTTGGTTCGCCCAACGGAGAACACGGACGGGGCCGTGGACTCTCCTCATACAGAAGGAAAAGAAATGATCTGGTAAGCATAATTTATGTTTTTCTTCTTAATATGAGGAGAGTCCACGGCTTCATTCCTTACTTGTGGGAAACATATATCCAAGCTCTAGAGGACACTGAATGAAAATGGGAGGGTAAAAAGAGAGGCAGACCCTATTCTGAGGGCGCCACAGCCTGCGAAACCTTTCTACAAAAAGTTGCTTAAGCCAAAGCAAACACGTCAAACTTGTAAAATTTTGAAAAAGTATGTAAGGAGGACCAGGTAGCCGCTCTACAAATATGCTTCATACAGGCCTCATTATTTTTCTCTAGTTGAATGAGCCTTAATCCTCTGAGGAGGCTTATGTCCCGCTGTCTCATATGCTAAGTGAATAAGACTCCTCAACCAAAAAGATAAGAAAGTGGAAGAGGCCTTCTGCCCTCTACGCTTCCCAGAATAGACAACAAACAAAGAAGTCTGTCTAAATTCCTTTGTAGCTTGAAGGCCTTATCAGCATGAAAAACTAGGTAAGAATGCTCACATTGCAGGGCAGCCATCTCAGAGACTCTGCGCGCTGAAGCAATAGCTAGTAGAAAAAGAACCTTCCAAGACAGTAATTTTATGTCAACCACATGCATAGGCTCAAACAGAGCCCTCTGCAAAACTTTAAGAACTAGATTTAAACTTCAAGGAGGAGCAGTGGATCTAAACACATGCCTGATTCTAGCTAGAGCCTGAGCAAAAGACTGAACATCAGGAAGCTGAGCGAGTCTCTTGTGCAATAAAACAGATAGAGCCGAAATCTATCCCTTTAGGGAACTAGCAGAAAAACCCTTCTCCAAACCATCCTGGAGAAAGGAAAGAATCCTGGAAACCTTGACCTTATGCCAGGGGAATCCACGCTCTTCACACCAGAATAAGTAGGTCCTCCACACCTTATGATAGATGCGACGAGTAACCTTTCGAGCTTGAATGAGAGTATCATTCACTCTCTCAGAAAAACCTCTCTTGGCTAAGACTAAGCGTTCAATCTTTACGCAGTCAGCCTCAGAGAATCTAGATTTTGATGAACAAAAGGACCCTGTTCCAGCAGATCACTGCGACAAGGTAACATCCATGGAGGAGATGAAGACATCCCCACCTGGTCCGCGAACCACGTCCTTCGCGGTCACGATGGAGCAATTAGTATGCCGAAGCTAGCTCCTGCTTGATGCGTGCCATTACCCGAGGAAGAATTGGTAACGGTGGAAAAATGTAAACTAGATTGAACCTCCAAGGCACTGCCAATGCATCTATTAGCTCTGCCTGAGGATCCCTGGACCACAACCTGTGTCTGGGTAGCTTGGTTTTGAGCCAGGACGCCATGAGATCTATCTCCGGCGTCCCCCATCTGATGCAGATCTCCGCAAACACCTCGGGATGGAGAGACCATTCCCCCAGATGAAAGGATTGTCTACTGAGGAAATCCGCTTCCCAGTCGTCCACACTCGGAATGTGGATCGCTGACACCGAGGTTATGTTGTCCGATCTGATCTGATAAACTGGGATGAACCCAGAAGAGGCCAAGCCTTCAGAGCATTGAAGATTGCTCGAAGTTCCAAAATATTGATCAGGAGGAGAGATTCCTCTCGAATCCACAGGCCCTGGTACCCCAAACAGCTCCCCATCTTGATAGACTTGCATACGTAGTCACAATCTCCCAGGATGGTCTCAAAAAGGATGTCTCTTGGGACAGGTGATCTGGACAGAGCCACCAAGAGAGAGATTCTCTCGACCAGTTGTCCAGAGAAATCTGTTGCGACAGATCCAAGTAATCGCCGTTCCACTGACTCAGCATGCACAGCTGAAGAGGTCTGAGATGGAATCTGGCGAATGGAATTATGTCTATGCTGGACACCATGAGCCCAATTACCTCCATACACCGGCCACAGAGGGCCTTAAGGAGGTCTTTAGGGCAAGACAATTGGAAGTTATTTTGTAACGTCTCTGGTCTGTAAGAAATATCCTTATGGATATGGAGTCTACTATCGCACCCAGGAATTCTACCCTGGTACTGGGAACAAGAGAACTCTTTTCTAAGTTATCTTCCATCCATGAGATCAAAGAAGAAGTAGAAGAGCTTTTGAATGGTCCAGAATCAGGCAAAAAGTTCCCTCCTTCTTTGGGACCACAAAAGGTTTGAGTAGTATCCTAGACCTCTGTCTGCTAGAGGTACTGGTACAATTACTCCCAGGGAGGAGAGATCCCTCACACACCCTAGAAAGGCCTCTCACTTTTCTGGCCTTGAAGACAGGTTTGACAAGAGGAATCTGCCTCTGGGTGGATGAGATTTTAAACCTATTCTGTATCCCTGAGTGATGACCTCCAGGACCCAAGGGTCTTGCACGTACCCAAGCCAAGCCTCCAAAAAGATTGATAGTCTGTCCCCTACATGATCCAGAGATGGATTGGGGGCCGCCCCTTCATGCCGACTTTTACTCGGCAGGCTTCTTGTTCTGCTTTTCAGCTTCCAAGTTCCCTTGAACTGTTCAGTCTTCACGGAGGGCTGCTGGCATTTGGATTTATCCAAACGAAAGGAACAAAAATTAGGACCTTGTCCCTTAGATTTGTTCTTCTTATCCTGCGGTAAAAAGGCACCTTTGACTCCAGTGACCATGGATATGATTGAGTTCAGGCCTGGACCAAAAAGAATCTTCCCCTTAAATGGAAGGGAAAGAAGTGTAGATTTTGAAGTCATGTACCCTCAAGGCCTTAATTCTTTCCTGGATAACCTCAAGGGGACCTTCCCTCTCGATCAATTCAGATAGAGTTGCACAAATAGGTAGCGCATCCAGCCACCCCAGCAACCACTGCTGATTGAAACAAATATTCTACGTGCTGAAACATCTTTCTCAACAGAGTTTCTAACTTCTTATCCATGTGCTCCTTAAACGACGAACTACCCTCAAGCGGACTAGTAGTGCATTTAGCAAGTGTGGAGATAGCGCCATCCACCTTAGGGATGGAACACCAGAACTCCAATTGAGAGTCCAGGACCGGGAACAATTTCTTAAAGGAAGAAGAAGGGGAAAAAGAAGAAGCAAGTCTCTCCCATTCGTTCTTAATAATATTCACCATCTTTACGGGAACCGGGAAGGTCTGTGACACCACCCTGTCCTCGTAGACCTTATCTAGTTTAGGAATACAAGGATTCTCAGGTAATTTAGGTTCTGGAACCTCTAAAGTAGCCAAAACTTTCTTTAACAGGAAGCGTAAGTGTTCGATCCTAAATCTAAAGTCTGGTTCCTCCGCAGCCGGAGGCCTAGAGGCAGCCGATTCCATCCCAGAAAGAGCATCCTCTGAAGTATCAGAGGCGTCCTCATCAGCGGATAATCTTGAATCAGATAAATCCAACAAGTTAGTTGATGATCCCTGGGGAGGATAGCAATATTTGACCTTTCGCTTGCACTAAGCAGGGCGAGGTAAAGCACTGAAAGCCGCAGATACTGCCATTTGTAGCTGTTCAGTAAAGTCTGGCGGTAAGAGGGCCCCTCCAGAAGGAGGATTAGCAGTGCAATGTGTAATATGAGATGAATGCAGGGAACGCCCCTCATGGGACGGAGATTCCTCAGAGGTGGATGGCTTAGTGGTACTAAACATCTTGGTTTTCTTAGATATAATTACTTTATCAAGGCATGTGGAACATATTTGAGCAGGCGGATATACTGCAGCCTTTTCACAATATAGACAGGTATTAGACTTAGGTATCAGAGTCCTCCATAGCTTGCGCTTTTAAGATAAATGGCACCTTTATACCCCCAATGGTTGGGGCACTCACCACCTCCTATGACCCAGGCCCCACAGAGAAACTGACACGCCGTGCACCATGCAGGGCCGCCCCTGATACAGGAAAAAGCGCGCCAAACCTAACAGGCCGCGCAGCTTTCCAAAACGAAAGTAAAAGCTGAATGTTCCAACATCTGTCTGACACATGTGGCAGCATAAAACATAATAAAGCAAATTATGCAATAAATCCCCTCTGTTCAATAATCCCCTTCTGGAGATATTAACCTTTGATTCCATACAGATAAAAGGAGTCACACTGTGACCCTATATTCTTCCGTTATCATATGAGTATAAAAATTAAATGATCTTACCGAAATCTCTGCCGTGGAACAGACACACAGCCTCTCAAGTTTGACAGTCTTGTAGCACCGCTCCTGACATGGACTTGAGTGATAGAAGCAGGCAGTGAAACTCGTCCACACTGATTGCTTAGGAGCTGTTAATACGAGTCTGGATAGGTTCGCAGAAAGACTCTCCCTGCATCTCCAGACCCTAAAATTCGTCAATGCTCTCACTGAGAGGCTGACAAGACTACTTAAAACTCCAGTCCCATTCCGAAGGGTACTACCCTCCATAAGAAACCACTCTGTATCTTCTGACACTTCTCTGCCAACCTCCAAAGAATGACTGGGATATGAGGGAAGTAGGGGAGGTATTTAAGCCTTTGGGGTGTCTTTGCCCCCTTATTGGTGGCCAGGTTCTGTATTTCCCACAAGTAAAGAATGAAGTTGTGGACTCTCCTCATATTAAGAAGGAAAGTCTGTTATTTATAGGTTGTTACACAGTTACCTAATCTAAATGTAAGAACATCAGAGGTTCTGAATTTTATTGCAAATAAAACTTAAGCAGCTTAAAAGGGACATGAAACCACACCGTTTTCTTTCATGACACAAATAGAAAATACAATTTTGATCAACTTTCCAATTTACTTCTATTATCAAATGTGCTTCATTTTATTGCTGGCCTTCGCTAAAGAAGCAGCAATGCACTACTGGGAGCTAGCTTTGTAAAGTAATGGATACTGGAATTTATACAGAATTCTATATACTAATTACATTTCTAAGAAGTGTTCAGCCTTTTTAAACAAGAGGTATTACTAGAAATATATTTCACTCACAGAACTGGAAAACAAACTGAAAGGGATATGAAACCCAAAACTTTTCTTTCATGATTCAGATAGAGCATTCAATTTTAAACCACTTTTAAATTTACTTCTATGATCAAATTTGCTTAATTTGTATCTTTGTATCCTTTGTTGAAGGACAACATTGCAGGACTGGGAGCTAGCTGAACACATTTGGTGGGCCAAAAGAGGCGTTTATGTACAGTCATTAATCAGCAGTTAGCAGCCAGTAGTGCATTGCTGCTCTGAGCCTTCCTAAGTATATGGTTCAATAAAGGATACCTAGAGAATAAAGCAAATTTGATAGCCAAAGAAAATTGCAAAGCTGTTTAAAATTGTATGTTTTATCTGAATCATGAACAAAATATTTTGGGTTTTATGTCCCTTTAATAAAGTTGGTTAATCTGAAGAAAAATCTTTCCTAATATATAAACTGATTAAGACGCCAACTTGTTTATTCTGGTTCCTCTATCAGTAAGGATTATATATGGGTCTAGGGGTGATTGATGAGTAGCAGGGAACCAAAACCATAATATCAATTTTTTTTGTCTGCAGCCGCAGATCAAGTGCTGCAAAATGTGTAAATGGTGGGAATATTAAACAGGGAAAGTAATGATGACTCTCAGGTTGGACAACCTTTTTTACCTGTTTAGGAGGGATGGAGAACATAAAACTGTAACGTTTATTTGTATTTGCAGGTGGGATGGTGCCTGTGGTGTTGGTGTCTGTCTGTATAATCACTGGCATACTGCTCGTCATCTTTGTTGTTGTTTATAAACTAAAGTGTAAAGGTGAGACATTTTCTGTGCATTACTGTGAGTCTTCTGTTAAAGTGCTCAGAATTGTACGTTTAGTTCCATAGGTACAAGCAGTTACTATTTGTAGAAACACAAATATTCACATATGTGCACTTTATTATAGTAAAAATTATAGAATGGTTAACCATCGATAGCCCACCCAATTCACTATGATTGTTAAAGGGACATTAAACCCATGGTTCTTCCTAAGATATGGTGAGTCCACAGGTTCATCTTAATTACTGTTGGGAACACCACTGCTGGCCAGCAGGAGGAGGCAAAGAGCACCACAGCAAAAACTGTCAAGCATCACTCCCCCACCCACAACCCCCAGTCATTCTCGTTGCCTTAATGCATGGAGGAAGTAAAGTTTTAGTGTCTGAAAAAAATTGTATTTATTTCACTACAATCAAGAGTTTATTATTTTGAAAGCCAGAGTAGTTCTCTGATCTTTCCCCTTTTTCAAGGGCTGGGTCTAGCTGTACTTCACATCAGTCTCTTTAGTAAGGGTTTACTTTGCAATGTACTTCTATTATCTAATCTGCATCCCCCTCTTGATATCCTTTGTTGAAAAGCATACCTAGGTAGGCTCAGGAGTAGCAATGCATTACTGGGAGCTAGCTGTTATTTGTGGCCACACATATATGCTAGTTAGTAGTAGTGCATTGCTGCTCATTCAACAAAGGATACCATGAGAATGAAGCAAATTAGATAATAGAAGTAAATTGGAAAACTGTATTCTCTATCCAAATCATGAAAGAAAAGATTGAGTTTTATGTCCCTTTAAGATCAGAAAATATTTTTTCCTCTTAATGGATATTCAAGTAATTTTTATACACGCTAAAAAGTCACAGCAAAACCCCCCAAAAATTATTCATGGTTTGGATAGAACATAGCACCACAAATATGACACAAATATTTAAAATCTTAACAACATTACCATTGGTTAAAAATACTAGGAGACATCACCTATACTTCTTGACTTGTTTAGTTTTTAAAGGGGAACGGACCTTTCACTCTGAAAACTCATATTCTTGAGGGCTTTTGTAGCATGGTCACGGGGGAATCTTTCTCATACAAAAAGTGCTATAATTGCCATACTACTTATGTGGTCTATTTGTTGATATGTGTCGATATTATTTGCAATACGTAGGAATGACAATTCGAGGGATAAGAACTAGAATTTGAGAACATTTATCTAATATCAAATCAGGAACACTCTCCACCCCATTAATGTAACATTTTAAAATGTGACATCAAAAACAGGCAGATAGCTTAACATGGTCAATAGTAGAACAAGTGTCCACTAGGAATAGAGGTGGGGACAGGGATTTGATGTTAGCTAAAAGAGATGTCTTTTGGATTTTCAAATTGAAGACGAGAATTCCTCAAGGTTTAAATTCTGAGTATGATTTGATAAACTTTTGGCAATATGAATGGGGACTGTAATTATTATTATTAATATTATTGTAACTACTGTAACTTTAATAACTATGAGAATACACAACTGGGGGTCCCCATATTTATTACATCATCTGCTACATCATTTATATATGTAGTTATTTTGATATGTATATATATCTTCTACTACCTCACACATACAATGTGTATACTTTACCAATTTATTATTTTTATTATTTATATCTCTTTAAGGGAAATTTCTCCGTTTCCCCCTCCTTGGGCATTTAGGAACACTTAATAACAAAGTATCATTATATTGTATACATAACACTAGCAGCATGTTAAGAATGTATGGGTGTAACTGAAGTTTGCTATAGAGTAATATTGGGTAACATAATGAAATAGAATGATTTAAAACTGCAATAAATCAAGTACAAGAATATGAGTTTTCAGAGTAAAAGATCCGTTCCTCTTTAAAAACTAAACAAGTCAAGAAGTAAAGGTGATGTCACCTTGTGTTTTTAACCAACGTGGCTACATCGTTACAGTGACACTCAAGTCAAAATAAACTTTTATAAATCAGATAGAGCAGCAGTTTTAAGACACTTTCCAAATAACTTCCATTATCAAATTTTGCACAGTCTTTTTATATTCACACTTTCTGGGGAACAAGATCCTACTGAGCATGTGCACAAGCTCACAGGGTATACGTATACTAGTCTGTGATTGGCTGAATGTCTGTCATATGATACAAGGGACCGGAAAATGGGAGAAAAAATAAATTTATCTGTACTGTAAATTACTTTAAGTACAGATGTCCCTTTAAAACTGTCAAAAATGATGTATGCTGGCGCCTGGTTTGTGTATTCTCTCACATACAGAAAATAAATGGTTCATATAAATAAATGTAGTTCTCATTTGTTCTATTTAATTTTAATCTTTGTAGGAAAGGGCAAACAGCCAGCAAATGCCAACACTGGGGTAAGATTCCTCTACATTTCTTTGATCAGTCTGCAGTACAGTGACAATGTCTAATAGATATGTAAAGCCTTTCTTTATGCAACAATTTAATAGCTTTGGTTTTCCTTTTATCTACATCTATAATTGTATAATTGTCTGTCTATCTATCTATCTATCTATCTATCTATCTATCTATCTATCTATCTGTATCTATCTATATGTCTATCTGTGTCTATCTATCTGTATCTATCTATATGTCTATCTATCTGTGTATATCTATCTGTCTATCATTTATTTGTCATCTATCATGTATGTGTCATGTTTATATATATATATTTATATATACATGGATAGATACAAATGTTATATAAATATATGCTATATAAAACTATATGCCATATAAAAATTATAATTATTATCCTATAATATAAAAGGCCAGGTATGTTTGTCCAAAGCTGTCATGCGCAGTAGAGACTGCTTGAGGACAAACATACCTGGCAGAGAGGGTAGGCGGAAGTGGCCATGGCGGGGGGGCATGGCCGAGCGGGAGCTTTGTGATGGGAGCATGGCCATGTGGGAGCACCGTGATGGGGGAATGGCCGGGGGCGGGAGCGTCGTGATGAGGGCCTGGCTGGGGAGCAGCCGTGGTGGGGGGCATGGGCAGACGGGAGCAGGATGGTTGGGCGTGGCCGGGTGGGAGTGGGCGTGGTCATGAGAGAGAGAGCGCAAAAGATGGGGGAGAGAGCAAAAGAGGGGGGAGAGGAAATGAGGGGGAGAGAGAGCAAAATAGGGGAGAGAGAGAGCAAAAGAGAGGGGAGAGAGAGAAAAAGAGAGGTGAGAGAGAGAGAGAGAGAGAGAGAGAGAGAGTAAAATAGAGGGGGAGAGAAAGTTAAAAAGAAGGGTGAGAGAGAGTAAAAGAGAGGGGGAGAGAGAGCAAAAGAGACAAAAGAGAGGGGGGGAGAGAGAGCAAAAGAGAGGGGGAAGAGAGAGAGAGAGAGCAAAAGAGAGGGGCGGAGAGAGAGAACAAAAGAGAGGGGGAGAGAGAAAGCAAAAGAGAGGGGGGAGAAAGAGCAAGAGAGAGAGGGGAGACAGAGAGAGAGAGAGAGAGAGAGAGCAAAAGAGAGGGGGAGAGATAGAGCAAAAGAGAGGGGTGAGAGACAGAGCAAAAGAGAGGGGGGAGAGAGAAAAAGAGAGAAAGAGAAAAAGAGAGGGGGGAGAGAGAGCAAAAGAGAGGGGGGGAGAGAGAGCAAAAGAGAGGGGGAGAGAGAGCAAAAGAGAGGGGGGAGAGAGAGGCAAAAGAGAGGGGGAAGAAAGAGAGAGCAAAAGAGAGGGAGAGAGAGAGAGCGAGAGCAAAAGAGAGGGGGGAAAGAGAAAGCAAAAGAGAGGGGGGAGAAAGGGCAAAAGAAAGGGGGGAGAGAGAAGGGGAGACAGAGAGAGAGAGAGCAAAAGAGAGGGGGGAGAGAGAGAGCAAAATAGATGGGGGGAGAGAGAGCAAGAGAGAGGGAGAGAGAGAGAGAGAGAGAGAGAGAGAGAGAGAAAGCAAAAGAGAGGGGGAGAAAGAGCAAGAGAGAGAGGGGGAGACAGAGAGAGAGAGAGAGAGCAAAAGAGAGGGGAGAGATAGAACAAAAGATAGGGGGTGAGAGACAGAGCAAAAGAGAGGGGGAGAGAGAGAAAGAGAGAGAGAGAGAAAAAGAGAGGGGGAGAGAGAGCAAAAGAGAGGGAGGAGAGAGAGGCAAAAGAGAGGGGGAAGAAAGAGAGAGCAAAAGAGAGGGGGAGAGAGAGAGTGAGAGAGAGCAAAAGAGAGGGGGGGGAAGAGAAAGCAAAAGAGAGGGGGGGAGAAAGAGCAAGAGAGAGGGAGAGAGAGAGCAAAAGAGAGGCGGAGAGAGAGCAAAAGAGAGGGGGAAGAGAGAGAGAGCAAAAGAGAGGGGGGGGGAGAAAGCAAAAGAGAGGGGGAGAAAGAGCAAAAGAGAGGGGGAGAGAGGGGGAGACAGAGAAAGAGAAAGAAAGAGAGAGCAAAAAAGAGGGGGGAGAGAGAGAGCAAAAGAGAGGGGGGAGAGAGAGCAAAAGAAAGGGGGGATAGAGAGAGCAAAAGAGAGGGACAGAGAGCAAAAGAGAGGGGAGAGAGAGAGAGAGAGCAAAAGGGAGGGTGGGAGAGAGAGAGAGCAAAAGGGAGGGTGGGAGAGAGAGAGAGCAAAAGAGAGGGGGAGAGAGAGAGGGGGGAGACAGAGAGAGAGACAGGGGGAAAGAGAGAGCAAAAGACAGGGGGAGAGAGAAAGAGTGCAAAAGAGAGGGGGAGAGAGCGCAAAAGAGAGGGGGAGAGAAAGTGCAAAAGAGAGGGGAAGAGAGAGTGCAAAAGAGAGGGGGGAGAGAGAGAGCAAAAGAGAGGGGTAGAGAGAGCAAAATAGAGGGGGAGAGAGAGCAAAAGAGAGGGGGAGAGAGCAAAAGAGAGGGGGAAGAGAGAGAGAGCGAGAGCAAAAGAGAGGGGGACAGAGAAAGCAAACGAGAAGGGGGAGAAAGAGCAAAAGAGAGGGGGAGAGAGAGAGGGGGAGAGAGAGAGGGGGAAGACAGAAAGAGAGAGAGAACAAAAGAGAGGGGGAGAGAGCAAAAGAGAGGGGTGGGAGACAGAGCAAAAGCGAGGGGGGAGAGAGAGAGCAAAAGAGTGAGGGAGAGAGAAAGCAAAAGAGAGGGGGGAGAAAGAGCAAAAGAGAGGGGGGGGAGAGGGGGAGACAGAGAGAGAGAGCAAAAGAGAGGGGGGAGAGACAGAGCAAAAGTGAGGGGGGAAAGAAAGAGAGAGAAAGAGAGGGGGGAGAGAGAGAGAGAAAGAGAGGGGAGAGAGAGAAAGCAAAAGAGAGGGGGAGAGAGAGAAAGCAAAAGAGAGGGGGGAGAGAGAGCAAAAGAGAGGGCAAAGAGAGCAAAATAGAGGTGGGAGAGAGAGAGAGCGAAAGAGAGGGGGAGAGAGGAAGAGCAAAAGTGAGGGGGAGAGAGCAAAAGATAGGGGGAGAGAGAGCAAAAGATAGGAGGAGAGAGAGCAAAAGAGAAGGGGAGAGAGAGCAAAAGAGAGGTGGGGAGAGAGAGCAAAAGAGAAGGGGGAGAAAGAGCAAAAGAGAGGGGGGGGAGAAAGAGGGGGAGAGAGAGGGGAAGACAGAGAGAGAGAGAGCAAAAGAGAGGGGGAGAGAGAGCAAAAGAGAGGGGGTGAGAGACAGAGCAAAAGAGAGGAGGGAGAGAGAGAGAGAGGGGAGAGAGAGTAAAAGAGAGGAAGGGAGAGAGAAAACAAAATAGTGGGAGAGAGAGCAAAAGAGAAGGGAAAGAGAGAGAACGAAAGAGAGAGGGGATAGAGAGCTCTCTCTCCCCCCTCTCTTTTGCTCTCCCCCTCTCTTTTGCGCTCTCCCCCTCTCTTTTGTGCTCTCTCTCCCCCTCTCTTTTGTGCTCTCTCTCCCCCCTCTCTTTTGTTCTCTCTCCTCCCTCTCTTTTGCTCTCTCTCCCCCTTTCTTTTGAGAGAGAGCAAAAGAGAGGGGGACAGAGAGAGAGCAAAAGAGAGGGGGATAGAGAGAGCAAAAGAGAGGGGGAGGAGAGAGCAAAAGAGAGGGGGAAGAGAGAGAGCAAAAGAGAGGGGGAGAGAGAGCAAAAGAGAGGGGGATGGAGAGAGAGCGCAAAAGAGAGGGGGATAGAGAGAGAGCAAAAGAGAGAGGGGAGAGAAAGAGCGCAAAAGAGAGGGGGAGAGAGCGCAAAAGAGAGAGGGAGAGAGAGCGCAAAAGAGAGAGGGAGAGAGAGCGCAAAAGAGAGGGGGGAGAGAGAGCAAAAGAGAGGGGCAGAGACAGAGCAAAAGAGAGGGGGGACAGAGAGCAAAAGAGAGGGGGGGAGAGAGAGCAAAAGAGAGGGGGGGAGAGAGAGCAAAAGAGAGGAGAGAGAGCAAAAGAGAGGGGGTAGAGAGAGCGCAAAAGAAACGGGGGAGAGAGAGCAAGGGGTGGGACCACTGTACTGCAAACTAGTTAAATATAATACGCTATTGCAATTAACACAAATATTTGCTACATATAATGCATAATCCCAGAAATAATTAAATTAGATCAATAAATATAATGATATAGCTATGCTATATGATGTGTGTCTAAATCAAGTAAATGACAATTGTTGCTTATTTTAGATGGAACAACTTCTGCAAACAGAAAATAACCATTGTGCACCCTCTAACGCTTCTGAGGAACATGAGCTTCGCATTTCTAATTCCACACTGCACGAATCGGCATATGATCCATGTGTGGTATGTGTTTATGACTGACATTCAAATTGTGAATTAAAGGGATAAAAGCACATAATGGGGACGAATTATTAAAGTCTGGCAGACATGATACGCTGTAGCGTATTATCTCCACCAGACATCACTAAATGCCGACAGCATACGCCATCTGCATTTAGGATTGCACAAGCAGTTCTAGTCAACTGCTTGTGCAATGCTGCCCCCTGCAGATTCGCGGCCAATCTAGCAGGAGGTGTCAATCAACCCAATCGTATTCGATCGGGTTGATTGCTGTCCTCCTCTCAGAGTTGGTGGACCAGTTAAGGAGCAGCGGTCTTAAGACCGCTGCTTCTTAAATGCTATTTTCGGCGAGCCTGAAGGCTCGCGCAGAAACAGGGGCATCAGGGGCCATCCCGCCCTTGATAATTCGGGCCCATGGGCTCAATTGTCTATAGCTCTCTGATCAGTTAAGATGATATAAAATGATCCTCCAGTTATGTGAGATCATTCCTGAGATTCTAAAAAGGCAGATTTTGCTATACGTCTCTAAGGGGTGTTCCCTGCATTTCTCTATGTGATCCTCAACACACACACAAACATGCTATATAAATATATAATGTTAATGCAATAAACACAAATATTTAAATATTTATGGTAGTCAATTAATGAATTACTGAAGTGCTATGTCTTTAATCACACGTTTGTTTTTACCTTTTTCTAAGCTGAAACGAATAAAAATTCAATCTAAAATATCACTAACATTCCGGTTCTGGTTTTATAAAGGGGAGAGTTTTCCATCACTTTAAAGGGACAGTCAACACCAGCATTTTTGTTGTTTTAAAAGATAGATAATCCCTTAATTACCCATTCCACAGTTTTGCATAACGAACACAGTTATAATAATACATGTTTTACCTCTGTAATTACCTTGTATCTAAGCATCTGGAGACTGCCCCTTTATTTCAGTTCTTTTGACAGACTTGCATTTTAGCTCAATGTTTTCTATATGACACACATGAACTAATGCCCTCTAGTGGTGAAAAACTGAGAGAGAGAGAGAGAGAGAGAGAGAGAGAGAGAGAGAAAAAGAGAGGGGGGGGAGAGCAAAAGAGAGGGGGGTGAGAGACAGAGCAAAAGCGAGGGGGGAGAGAAAGAGAGAGAGAGCAAAAGAGAGGGGGAGAGAGAGCAAAAGAGAGGGGAGAGAGCAAAAGAGAGGGGGGAGAGAGAGAGAGAGAGAGAGAGAGAGAGAAAGAGAGGGGGAAGAGAGAGAGAGCAAAAGAGAGTGGGGGAGAGAGAGAGAGCAAAAGAGAGGGGGGAGAGAGAAAGCAAAAGAGAGGGGGGAGAAATAGCAAAAGAGGGGGGAGAGAGAGAGGGGGAGAGAGAAAGCAAAAGAGAGGGGGGAGAGAGAGCAAAATAGAGGGGGGAGAGAGAGCAAAAGAGAGGAGGGAGAGAGAACAAAAGAGAGGAGGGAGAGAGAACAAAAGAGAGGGGGAGAGAGAGAGCAAAAGAGAGGGGGGGAGAGAGCAAAAGAGAGGGGGAGAGAAAAAGCAAAAGAGAGGGGGGAGAAAGAGCAAAAGAGAGGGGGAGAGATAGAGGGGGAGACAGAAAGAGAGAGAGAGCAAAAGAGAGGGGGGGAGAGAGAGCAAAAGAGAGGGGGTGAGAGACAGAGCAAAAGCAAGGGGGGAGAGAGAGAGAGAGAGAGAGCAAAAGAGAGGGGGGAGAGAGTAAGCAAAAGAGAGGGGGGAGAAAGAGCAAAAGAGAGGGGGAGAGAGAGAAGGGGAGACAGAGAGAAAGAGAGAGAGAGAGAGAGAGAGAGAGAGAGAGAGAGAGAGAGAGAGAGAGAGAGAGAGAGGGAGGGGGAGAGAGAGCAAAAAAGAGGGCAAAGAGAGCAAACGAGAGGGGGGAGACAGAGAGCAAAAGAGAGGGGGCGAGAGAAAGAGCAAAAGAGAGGGGGAGAGAAAGAGGGGAGAGAGAGAGGGGGAGACAGAGAGAGCAAAAGAAATGAGGGAGAGAGAGCAAAAGAGAGGGGGGAGAGACAGAGCAAAAGAGAGGAGAGAGAGGGGGGGGGGGAGAGCAAAAGAGAGGGGGGAGAGAGTGCAAAAGAGAGGGGGGAGAGAGTGCAAAAGAGAGGGGGGAGAGACAGAGCAAAAGTGAGGAGAGAGAGAGATTGGGGGGAGAGAGCAAAAGAGAGGGGGGAAGAGAGAAAGCAAAATAGAGGGAGAGAGCACAAAAACATAATTTATGCTTACCTGATAAATTTATTTCTCTTGTGGTGTATCCAGTCCACAGATCATCCATTACTTGTGGGATATTCTCCTTCCCAACAGGAAGTTGCAAGAGGATCACCCACAGCAGAGCTGCTATATAGCTCCTCCCCTAACTGCCATATCCAGTCATTCGACCGAAACTAGCCGAGAAAGGAGAAACCATAGGGTGCAGTGGTGACTGTAGTTTAAAATTTAGACCTGCCTTAAAAGGACAGGACGGGCCGTGGACTGGATACACCACAAGAGAAATAAATTTATCAGGTAAGCATAAATTATGTTTTCTCTTGTTAGGTGTATCCAGTCCACGGATCATCCATTACTTGTGGGATACCAATACCAAAGCTAAAGTACACGGATGAAGGGAGGGACAAGGCAGGTACTTAAACGGAAGGGATCACTGCCTGTAGAACCTTTCTCCCAAAAATAGCCTCCGAAGAAGCAAAAGTATCAAATTTGTAAAATTTTGAAAAGTTATGAAGCGAAGACCAAGTCGCCGCTTTGCAAATCTGTTCAACAGAAGCCTCATTTTTAAAGGCCCAGGTGGAAGCCACAGCTCTAGTAGAATGAGCTGTAATCCTTTCAGGGGGCTGCTGTCCAGCAGTCTCATAGGCTAAGCGTATTATGCTCTGAAGCCAAAAAGAAAGAGAGGTTGCCGAAGCCTTTTTGACCTCTCCTCTGTCCAGAGTAAACAACAAACAGGGAAGATGTTTGACGAAAATCTTTAGTCGCTTGTAAGTAAAACTTTAAAGCACGGACTACGTCCAAATTATGTAAAAGACGTTCCTTCTTTGAAGATGGATTAGGACACAATGATGGAACAACAATCTCTTGATTGATATTCTTGTTGGAAACTACTTTAGGTAAAAACCCAGGTTTTGTACGCAGAACTACTTTATCTGTATGGAAAATCAGATAAGGAGAATTACATTGTAAAGCTGATAACTCAAAGACTCTACGAGCCGAGGAAATATTGATATCAATGGAATGAAGGGGTTCAAACGGAACTCCTTGAAGAACCTTAAGAACCAAGTTTAAGCTCCATGGAGGAGCAACAGGTTTAAACACAGGCTTAATTCTAACCAAAGCCTGACAAAATGCCTGGACGTCTGGAACCTCTGCCAGACGCTTGTGCAAAAGGATAGACAGAGCAGAAATCTGTCCCTTTAAAGAACTAGCTGATAATCCTTTATCCAAACCCTCTTGGAGAAAGGACAATATCCTAGGAATCCTAACCTTACTCCATGAGTAATTCTTGGATTCACACCAATGAAGATATTTGCGCCATATCTTATGGTAGATTTTCCTGGTTACAGGCTTTCGTGCCTGTATTAAGGTATCAATGACTGACTCGGAGAAGCCACGCCTTGATAAAATCAAGCGTTCAATCTCCAGGCAGTCAGTCTCAGAGAAATTAGATTTGGATGATTGAAAGGACCTTGTAGTAGAAGGTCTTGTCTCAGAGGCAGAGGCCAAGGTGGAAAGGATGACATGTCCACCAGGTCTGCATACCTGGCCACGCAGGCACGATCAAGATCACCGATGCTCTCTCCTGTTTGATTTTGGCAATCAGTCGAGGGAGCAGAGCAAACGGTGGAAACACATAAGCCAGGTTGAAGAACCACAGTGCTGCTAGAGCATCTATCAGCGTCGCTTCTGGGTCCCTGGACCTGGATCCGTAACAAGGAAGCTTGGCGTTCTGGCGAGACGCCATGAGATCCAATTCTGGTGTGCCCCAACGATGAACCAATTGAGCAAACACCTCGGGATGGAGTTCCCACTCCCCCGGATGAAAAGTCTGACGACTTAGAAAATCCGCCTCCCAGTTCTCTACACCTGGGATATGGATTGCTGATAGATGGCAAGAGTGAGTCTCTGCCCAGCGAATTATCTTGGAGACTTCTAACATCGCTAGGGAGCTCCTGGTCCCCCCTTGATGGTTGATGTAAGCCACAGTCGTGATGTTGTCCGACTGAAATCTGATGAACCTCAGGGTTGCTAACTGAGGCCAAGCTAGAAGAGCATTGAATATTGCTCTTAACACCAGAATATTTATTGGGAGGAGTTTCTCCTCCTGAGTCCACGATCCCTGAGCCTTCAGGGAATTCCAGACTGCACCCCAACCTAGAAGGCTGGCATCTGTTGTTACAATTGTCCAATCTGGCCTGCGAAAGGTCATACCTTTAGGACAGATGGACCCGAGATAGCCACCAGAGAAGAGAATCTCTGGTCTCTTGATCCAGATTTAGCAGAGGGGACAAATCTGTGTAATCCCCATTCCACTGACTGAGCATGCATAATTGCAGCGGTCTGAGATGTAGGCGCGCAAAAGGCACTATGTCCATCGCCGCTACCATTAAGCCTATCACTTCCATGCACTGAGCCACCGAAGGGCGCGGAATGTAGTGAAGAACACGGCAGGAATTTAGAAGCTTTGATAACCTGGACTCCGTCAGGTAAATTTTAATTTCTACAGAATCTATCAGAGTTCCTAGGAAGGAAACCCTTGTGAGGGGTGATAGAGAACTCTTTCCCTCATTCACTTTCCACCCATGCGACCTCAGAAATGCCAACACTATGTCCGTATGAGATTTGGCAATTTGGACGTTTGACGCCTGTATCAGGATGTCGTCTAGATAAGGGGCCACTGCTATGCCCCGTGGTCTTAGGACCACCAGAAGAGACCCCAGAACCTTTGTAAAAATTCTTGGGGCTGTAGCTAACCCGAAGGGAAGAGCCACAAACTGGTAATGCCTGTCTAGAAAGGCAAACCTTAGGAACCGATGATGATCTTTGTGAATCGGTATGTGAAGGTAAGCATCCTTCAAATCCACTGTGGTCATGTACTGACCCTCCTGGATCATAGGTAGGATTGTCCGAATAGTTTCCATTTTGAACGATGGAACTCTGAGGAATTTGTTTAAGATCTTTAGATCCAAAATTGGTCTGAAGGTTCCCTCTTTTTTTGGAACCACAAACAGATTTGAATAAAATCCCTGTCCTTGTTCCATCTGTGGAACTGGATGGATCACTCCCATTATTAGGAGGTCTTGCACACAGCGTAAGAATGCCTCTTTCTTTATCTGGTTTACAGATAATCTCGAAAGGTGAAATCTCCCTTGTGGGGGGGAAGCTTTGAAGTCCAGAAGATATCCCTGAGATATGATCTCCAACGCCCAGGGATCCTGAACATCTCTTGCCCACGCCTGGGCGAAGAGAGAAAGTCTGCCCCCTACTAGATCCGTTGCCGGATAGGGGGCCGTTCCCTCATGCTGTCTTAGAGGCAGCAGCAGGCTTTCTGGCCTGCTTGCCTTTGCTCCAGGCCTGGTTAGATTTCCAGGCCGGCTTGGATTGCGCAAAAGTTCCCTCTTGTTTTGTAGTTTTGGCCCTGTCCTGAGGAAGGGTATGACCCTTACCTCCAGTAATGTCAGCAATAATTTCCTTCAAACCAGGCCCGAATAGGGTCTGCCCCTTGAAGGGAATGTTAAGTAATTTAGACTTTGAAGTCACGTCAGCTGACCAAGATTTAAGCCATAGCGCCCTACGTGCCTGGATGGCGAATCCAGAATGCTTAGCCGTTAGTTTAGTCAAATGAACAATGGCATCAGAAAAAAAAGAATTAGCTAGCTTAAGTGTTCTAAGCTTGTCAAGTATTTCAGTCAATGGAGTAGCTGTCTGAAAGGCCTCTTCCAGAGACTCAAACCAGAACGCAGCAGCAGCAGTGACAGGAGCAATGCATGCAAGGGGCTGCAGGATAAAACCTTGTTGAATAAACATTTTCTTAAGGTAACCTTCTAATTTTTTATCCATTGGATCTGAAAAAGCACAACTGTCCTCGACAGGGATAGTGGTACGCTTTGCTAAAGTAGAAACTGCTCCCTCCACCTTAGGGACCGTCTGCCATAAGTCCCGTGTGGTGGCGTCTATTGGAAACATTTTTCTAAAAATAGGAGGGGGGGAAAACGGCACACCGGGTCTGTCCCACTCCTTAGTAATAATTTCTGTAAACCTTTTAGGTATTGGAAAAACGTCAGTACACACCGGCACCGCATAGTATTTATCCAGTCTACACAATTTCTCTGGCACTGCAATTGTGTCACAGTCATTCAGAGCAGCTAAAACCTCTCCAAGCAACACCCGGAGGTTCTCAAGCTTAAATTTAAAAGTAGACATATCTGAATCAGGTTTCCCCGAGTCAGAGACGTCACCCACAGACTGAAGCTCTTCCTCAGCTTCTGCATATTGTGACGCAGTATCAGACATGGGCCTTAAAACATCTGCGCGCTCTGTATTACGTCCAACCCCAGAGCTATTGCGCTTTCCTCTGAATTCAGGCAGTCTGGCTAATACCGCTGACAGGGTATTATCCATGATTGCCGCCATGTCCTGCAAAGTAATCGCTATAGGCGTATTTGATGTACTTGGCGCCATTTTAGCGTGAGTCCCTTGAGCGGGAGTCAAAGGGTCCGACACTTGGGGAGAGTTAGTCGGCATAACTTCCCCTTCGTCAGAATCCTCTGGTGATAATTCTTTTAAAGATAACAGCTGATCTTTATTGTTTAAAGTGAAATCAATACATTTAGTACACATTCTCCTATGGGGTTCCACCATGGCTTTTAAACATAATGAACAAGGAGTTTCCTCTATGTCAGACATGTTTATACAGACTAGCAAGGAGACTAACAAGCTTGGAAAACACTTTAAATCAAGTTAACAAGCAATATAAAAAAACGTTACTGTGCCTTTAAGAGAAACAAATTTTGCCAAAATTTGAAATAACAGTGAAAAAAGGAAGTTAAACTAACGAAATTTTTACAGTGTATGTAACAAGTTAGCAGAGCATTGCACCCACTTGCAAATGGATGATTAACCCCTTAATACTAAAAACAGATTAACAAAACGAAAAATATGTTTTTTAAACAGTCATAACAACTGCCACAGCTCCTACTTTTGAAGCCTTTTGAGCCCTTCAGAGATGTCCTATAGCATGCAGGGGACTGCTGAGGGAAGCTGAATGTCACAGTTTGTAATTTTAACTGCACCAACTGTAACTTTTATACTATAACAGTGGAAAGCCTCAGGAAACTGTTTCTAGGCAAAAATAAAGCCAGCCATGTGGAAAAAACTAGGCCCCAATAAGTTTTATCACCAAAGCATATATAAAAACGATTAAACATGCCAGTAAACGTTTTATATTGCACATTAATCAGAGTATATACCTCTGATAGCAAGCCTGATACTAGTCGCTATTAAATCCCTGTATTTAGGCTTTAACTTACATTAATCTGGTATCAGCAGCATTTTCTAGCAAATTCCATCCCTAGAAAAACTTAACTGCACATACCTTATTGCAGGATACCCTGCACGCCATTCTCCCTCTGAAGTTACCTCACTCCTCAGACATATGTGAGAATAGCAGTGGATCTTAGTTACTTCTGCTAAGATCATAGAAAAACGCAGGCAGATTCTTCTTCTAAATGCTGCCTGAGATAAAATAGTACACTCCGGTACCATTTAAAAACAATAAACTTTTGATTGAAGAAAAAACTAACTATATTTTACCACTTTCCTATTACTACCTCCAGCTATGTTGAGAGCTTGCAAGAGAATGACTGGATATGGCAGTTAGGGGAGGAGCTATATAGCAGCTCTGCTGTGGGTGATCCTCTTGCAACTTCCTGTTGGGAAGGAAAATATCTCACAAGTAATGGATGATCCGTGGACTGGATACACCTAACAAGAGAAAGAGAAGGGGGAGAGAGCAAAAGAGAGAGTGGATAGAGAGCAAAAGAGAGGAGGAGAGAGCAAAAGAGAGGGGAGAGAGAGAAAAAAAAGAGGGGGGATAGAGAGATCAAAAGAGAGGGGGGATAGAGAGAGCAAAAGAGAGGGGGAGAGAGAGAGAGCAAAAGAGAGGGGGGAGAGAGAGAGCAAAAGAGAGGGGGAGAGAGATCAAAAGAGAGGGGGAGAGAGAGAGCAAAAGAGAGGAGGAGAGAGAAAGAGCACAAAAGAGAGGGAGGAGAGAGAGAGAGAGAGAGAGGAGGAGAGAGAGAGAGCAAAAAAGAGGGGGAGAGATAGAGCAAAAGAGAGCGGGAGAGAGCAAAAGAGAGAGGGGGAGTGTTAGGTGTCCCCTTCAGGGGGTAAGTGTCAGTGCAGGCCAAAGCCTGGGGCCTAGTGTACCACCTGAGGCATATGTAGATTACCTGATAAGGGCCCCTTAGAATGACTCAGACCACGCAGCATTATGATCGAAAGCCAATTCTGTTTATTGCACAGTGCAAGCCTTTCTTATAGTGACATACAGGGTTAAGGGGATGACACGTTAGGACCGCGTCATCTTACACAGTTATACAGAGCAATTTACAAGGAAAAACTGGAACATGAGTTTCTCATAACAATATTTACAGAGTCATAACAAACTACCATCTGCAGAGACAACCGAGTGTCTAAAGCCTCTTGTTTACATTATCTTATTCTATCTTACTTCTAGGCATTAGGCCAGGGTACATTGGCAAGGCCGAATAGCTAAAGAAACTCATAACATGCATATAATTCTCACTGCATAATACCCCAGTATAATAAAGTCTATTCATTACAAAATGGCTGCGAGGAACAAGATGGCTGCGAAGAACAAGATGGCTGCCATCAGGTTCATATTACCCCTAACATACCATCCTTTTATTCTAACAGAATAACATAAAAATAGACAGGCATAGAAAATTAGTAAAGCCTTATATTATGGTAACAGAACTCTATAAGAATACTAAAGAGAAAAATATTTGCATGTCGTGATATACTTTTATAGGCTAATTGTCACTGCATATAGGTACAGTCCCTCCAATACCTTCCATCTATCCTCCAGCCTTCCCAAAACTACCGGTCTACCAGTACAGAAACCCAACCAGCCCCCCATCTACCCCCAAACAACGCTGCATCTTCTATCTCTCCACCTGCATTGCTAGAACCCCCCAATATGTCCAACAGTTCCTTTTCCACAGTAAAGCATGACATAGCAACAGCACAACTGTCTCTAGGTGGCCTCTGAATACTTTAAGAACAGTCTTTGTCCATTTGAGAGCGCTGCACCTTGACACTTTGCTATAATACAGTTCTCCAACAGTTCATTTGCAGTAGGGGTGCTTATCCACGGTTCTTCCGCAGGGAGATACTGGAAATCTGATGGTTTGTTCATGGGGTAGACAAGGCAACCAGTGGATACCCATGGCAAGCAGACACTCGAGTCACAGGGAGTCTAGGAAGCAAACAGAAACAGTACAGGATGAGTACACACCGCAATACAATCACAATTATGTCCAAATAAAACGTCACTTTCATCCTATGTCATTTAAAATCAAACAAAACATTGTTGATATATAATACAAACTAAATACATTGACATTTCTCAGAGAATAATTTACAACTTCTCTATACACTTTTAAATGATACTTCATGAATACTACGCAAGTGAAAACCTGTCAGACTTCCTCAAGGGCCTGAATGTTTATGCTAAAACTTATGCTAAGGCCTGCCCTGTTGTAAGAATGGAAAAAAGAAAACAGTCAATGAAAATAAATGAATTTCTTTACAATATCACTTTGAACTTCTAAAAAATAAAAGAACCTTGTGTTGCTTTATTCTGGATGGCTGCTATCTATAATGCTTATAATTCTCCAACCTAAATTCTCTCACACTCCTATATGAGGAAAGCATACAAACAGAACATCATTTAAAACTACAAGCTCTTTTAAAGGTAAACACATCTTTATGGTAAGAATTACTCTCTTTGACAAACATCAGGAATGACCAAATTCACTTTGCAGATACCATACTAATTAATAAAAGGGAAAAATACATTTGCTTTCATAAACTATAATTATGCTATTCCCTGAACAAACATTTCTCTGTATATTTACTATAAACTTCTAGCTTAGACGTGTCCTCCTTATGTTCTAAAGGGTGAAGGGTCTAAAATATTATGCTATGTTGCAGCATTTTCCTTAAACCTATTTTCTATACTCAGTGGGCCATTCAATAGAGTACAATACTGCGAAGTTCACAGTTACACTTATCTAAAGGGTTACTTTGTTACGCACATAAACTACCATGTGCACTAATACCAATGAAGCATATGATTTCTTAGACCAAATATGATCAATAAAAATAAAATACAAGAGAATACAAAACAAGCAATATAAGGAATAGGGTTAAAACAATACTCCCCTAATTTAATTGGTTGATCCTGTAACAGCATAACAGGACTTCCATATCGAGCGGTAAGGCACAGTCCAGAGAAGGATAGTCTTTATGTCCTGAAGACACACATCAGAGAAAACAGTCATGGATTACCCAGAGTCCAGTTCTGGGGCTGGTACCAGCATGCAAAGCAAAGAATGGATCCAAAGATAGTTCAGTAACTTTTTTTACTGCAGTATGATGGTTAAAACAAGCTTGACAAAAGGTCTTTCATCTTTATCTTTTCTTTCTTTAAAGGTTTACTTGCTTTCAATCTTTAATCTTTTGAAGAGTGCACTTATGGAATTTTGCCTGTACAGATTTTACCTAAATATGGAAACTCAAAAATAATTCAGTTAGTGTGTTTCAATCTCTGAAGACAGCATACTCTCATCCTGCAAATACAAATATAGTGTTAAGAACCACATAGAAAAATAAAACATTTTAGGCATCTGAAATTAACACAATAACATTGTACGAGGAGATTCAAAACGTTGTAGGTTCACCTCCTAAAAATAATCTCCTCCATTACATAAAGATATTCATCAATACTCATCAATACTTCCCCCATGTTTGCGTGAAACATCTCATGTGACACGCAAACACAAGATAACAAGAAACTAAACGATAAATCATGCACTCCACTCATGCAGAGACAATTCTCAATAGCAAGCAAAATGAAATACACTTCACAATTCAATATGCTGTCCACAAAAGAGAAAAACATAACAAACAATGAAAACCAATCGTTCTTGCCTTACACAAAACGAAACATTAGCTGCTGACACAAATTTCAAACAACCACAATTAACTTAGAATGCAACACATATTCTGACATTCGCTGAAATGCAACACACTCAGAACATGACAAACAATTAAAAACATCCACTATGTACAAAACTTTAATATCACACAAAGAAAGCAATCACAGCAGATGCCCAAGAAACTTAAGTTGCAGATTGCACAAATAAAATTGCGCTTATTTGGGAAAGATCAGATAACCACAGTAGCCACTGTTAAAGGGACATTCTAGGATAAATGAAAATTCATTATTCAGATAGGACTTTTAATTTTAACCAACCTTCCTAGATTAAACCAAACATAGGTAGGCTTATATGCTAATTTTTTTTAAACCTTTGAGGACTGCCTCTTATCACAGGCTGTATAAATCTCATTACAACACCAAGAGACAGAATACACGTAAGCCATATAAATAAAACCAAAACTGTGAACAGATAAATTAGCTAGTTATATAAATGCAGTAGAATCAGATAAACTGTGCATCATTTGTTTTAGGGGTGTTTATTTCTAGACACCTTATAGACCACGGCTTAACTGTTAAGCAGCAATCAAAGTCATTGCAATAATAGTGGTAGACTAGTTAATAACCAAATAACTATATATATTTTAAAGTGTCACTGGAATCACTTCATTAAATAATATCTCCTTTATTTATTGAACGCAGTGGGGGTTATTTTAAATAACAAAGAGTTATATCTGTGAGATACAGTTTGACAGCCACAGAAATAAAATTATCATTTTTTAAGCTATATTCTATGACAGAATATAATATAAATACTTGTTTCTTTGTAGTGAGCAATTTATAGTTATCATTTTTTATAACATAGAACACCAGTACTGCCGCTTTAAATGTACAGTGCAAATTGTTCTCTCTGTAACAAAGCCAAAAAAAAACAAAACATGCACAGTGTTATCATTCTTCTCAAGGATAGTGAGGCAAGCTCAAAGTTTCATTTCTACTTAAAGGAGAAACACTGTTTACTGCTTAAAAATATAAAATTCACACTAAAACTTGATAAATGCTAATTAGTTTAACCACAACAAAATTATTGGATTTAACGTTGTATATAATTTGATATTCCCCATTCTGCAGTTGTCCAGCCAAATATAACAACCGTATATAACACAAAAAAAAATAAGCTTTCTGAAAAAGAAATACTAATACAATTTCTCCTTTAAATTAATCCCAATGATCCTTATAATAAAGAAAATGTATACTGACGTTCATTAAATAGCCTAAACAAGCATAAGCAGCATAAGAACGCACTCACAGTGGGATGCAGGCTAATTAAAGGGACATTTTAACCAAATTAAAAATAATCTTTAATTGAAACTGCTAACACAGTGAAATATACTAGTGTTAGGCTTACAGTAAACCTCATCGTCTTTTATGTAAATATTCCCTTAAATTCTCAGATGTTATACCAGTTTTCCTGTATCCCTTTAAATATTTTCACTCCTCTGTTTTTTCTTGTTTTTTTTTTGTTTTTTTTTCTGTCCGCTAGTCTCACGGATCCCTACACTAAAATTGTAGACAACTTATCACTTCAGTTTGCATTACAGAGAGAATTAAGTTATGCTGCAAAAAAAATATCTGCTATCTGAACAGCAAATTTAAAATAAATATATACAAAGAAAGGTCTCTAAAAATATATTTAGCAAACTACTAATACAGGGTTATTGCACTGGTTCTTTAAATAAGAAAATGACAATTTTCTATTGCTCCGTCTACGCACTGAGCTCTGATTTTCCAGACAAATATAAGATAATATGCCGCTTGTGTAACAAGTCATGGGCAATACATTAATAGCAACACCTTGTTACAGTGAACTGTCCCTTTAAGGACTAACCATTCATCACGCAAATTACATATGTATATCCTAACCACAATCTAGGCTGCTTGTATGATTTACCACACCAATTTCACCTCTGTACTGTAGCATGACCTGCAGATTAATTTACTTGCAACAAAAACGGACGCCCTTTTAGAAAAACTTTCAATTACAGCCTATAAATATATTTCATTGTGTGCACCCACGCCGTGCACAGACCTTACAAATACAACATACGTTAACCCATTAATCATACCAGAAACAATTTCATATTTACCAGAGCGTGACAAAAATCCCATACCATCGCACTTTCAAAGCCGTTACTTCACTTGCAAAAACAATATCATATCTTTACATGCCGCCACACAATTATCACTTAAAACTAAAACTGCATATGAATACCACATACTTAAAACATGCTGGTGACTTTGAAATACAGTTACATAAAATAACATTACAAAATATCTTCTTAAAACGTCTGATTTCCCAACAGAGAAACATAAGGAAACATTCTTACGATACAGACACTCAAGTTCATTCCATCTCGCATACCAGAGATTCACTCCCTTTTTTCCTTTCTCATAAAAACATCTCATTTCTAGCGTACGACATACATATATATATATAAAAAACACTAGATTAACTTTTCACCATTTCCACAATGCATTTTTTCTTTTTTTTCGAAACCCCACAAAATGGCCACTTTTGCAGGGTTTGAGACAATCATTTTCAAATAATACATTCTGTTCCTGGTCCAAAGTAAATCTGTTACACGCATACCATAGTGAGAACCTACAGACCATCACACATTATGCATCTCAATATACAAAATTTCAGTTTTGTTACTGCAAGCAAACAAAAAAAAATCTTACAAACGGAGACAGGATTTCTTTTCTCTCTTTTTTTTTTCTTTTCTGAGCTATGTGCGCGCTCAGTGGTGGCCCCCCTTCTTTGCCTGCTACATTCTTTAACACAGAGATTTCTCTATTTATCAAACAGCAGTACTTACTGACCGTGTTTTTTAAAAAAATATTTCTGTCTTTTGCAGAAACTATTAACTCTTCTTTTCTTTTACCTTATACATGTAATTTTCTCTGTGCATTCTTATCTATGAGCAGTTCCCCTTTCTCAATACAATAATAGCCACAATTAACATGCACAGCCACTTAATATTTTCTACGCACAGCATAATTTTATATAGCAGCAAAAGCAAGCATCAGATATCAACATGAGCTTCAGGTGGGTAGCAAAACTCTATTATGGGAATGAATATGGGAAACTTCAACACACGTGAGACTTACTCACTTCACTGCCACGTTCGCCCGGGGGAGTTTATCTTAAAAAATCCTCCCGTCAACTGGCATTCATATATTTCTTGCGCGCTTATCACCGACAGGACTCACAATACCTGTCGTGTCCCAGCACAGGACTGATTACCTGTCTGGAGGGGTATCACAACTGCCGGCAGGACTTTAACCTCCGCAAACCTGTGCTTCAACCACAGGAACCCCTTTAACCTTATATCATTATCATCAACACCTATTACCAGACTAAATTTAGGTTCAAATTCACAGAAAGAAAGCATGGTAAAAGCACTCATAGTTACTCCCTGCGAATCCCACTGTCCTGACGCCAAAACTGTTAGGTGTCCCCTTCAGGGGGTAAGTGTCAGTGCAGGCCAAAGCCTGGGGCCTAGTGTACCACCTGAGGCATATGTAGATTACCTGATAAGGGCCCCTTAGAATGACTCAGACCACGCAGCATTATGATCGAAAGCCAATTCTGTTTATTGCACAGTGCAAGCCTTTCTTATAGTGACATACAGGGTTAAGGGGATGACACGTTAGGACCGCGTCATCTTACACAGTTATACAGAGCAATTTACAAGGAAAAACTGGAACATGAGTTTCTCATAACAATATTTACAGAGTCATAACAAACTACCATCTGCAGAGACAACCGAGTGTCTAAAGCCTCTTGTTTACATTATCTTATTCTATCTTACTTCTAGGCATTAGGCCAGGGTACATTGGCAATGCCGAATAGCTAAAGAAACTCATAACATGCATATAATTCTCACTGCATAATACCCCAGTATAATAAAGTCTATTCATTACAAAATGGCTGCGAGGAACAAGATGGCTGCGAAGAACAAGATGGCTGCCATCAGGTTCATATTACCCCTAACAGGGAGAGAGAGAGAGAGCAAAAGAGAGGGGGGGAGAGAGAGCAAAGAGATGGGGGGAGAGACAGACAAAAGAGTGGGGAGAGAGAGAGAGCAAAAGAGAAGGGGAGAGAGAGAAAGCAAAAGAGAGGAGGGAGAGAGCAAAAGAGAGGGGGAGAGAGAGAGCAAAAGAGAAGGGGAGAGAACAAAAGAGAGGGGGAGAGAGCAAAAGAGAGAGGGAGAGAGAGCAAAAGATAGGATGGGAGAGAGAGAAAGCAAAAGAGAGGGGGAGAGAGAAAAAAGAGAGGGGGAGAGAGAGAGCAAAAACATAATTTATGCTTACTTGATAAATTTATTTCTCTTGTAGTGTAGTCAGTCCACGGGTCATCCATTACTTATGGAATATATCTCTTCCTAACAGGAAGCTGCAAGAGGATCACCCAGCAGAGCTGCTATATAGCTCCTCCCCTCACATGTCATATTCAGTCATTCGACCAAAGCAGACGAGAAAGGAGAAACCATAGGGTGCAGTGGTGACTGGAGTTTAATTAAAATTTAGGTCTGCCTTAAAGACAGGGCGGGCCGTGGACTGACTACACTAAAAGAGAAATAAATTTATCAGGTAAGCATAAATTATGTTTTCTCTTGTTAAGTGTAGTCAGTCCATGGGTCATCCATTAATTATGGAATACCAATACCAAAGCTAAAGTACACGGATGAAGGGAGGGACAAGGCAGGGACATTAAACAGAAGGAACCACTGCCTGAAGTACCTTTCTCCCAAAAATAGCCTCCGAAGAAGCAAAAGTGTCAAATTTGTAAAATTTTGAAAAGGTGTGAAGCGAAGACCAAGTCGCAGCCTTGCAAATCTGTTCAACAGAGGCCTCATTTTTAAAGGCCCAGGTGGAAGCCACAGCTCTAGTAGAATGAGCTGTAATCCTTTCAGGAGGCTGCTGTCCAGCAGTCTCATAGGCTAAACGTATTATGCTACGAAGCCAAAAAGAGAGAGAGGTAGCCGAAGCCTTTTGACCTCTTCTCTGTCCAGAGTAAACGACAAACAGGGAAGAAGTTTGACGAAAATCTTTAGTTGCCTGCAAATAGAACTTCAGGGCATGGACTACGTCCAAATTATGCAAAAGTCGTTCCTTCTTTGAAGAAGGGTTAGGACACAGTGATGGAACAACAATCTCTTGATTGATATTCCTGTTAGTAACTACCTTAGGTAAGAACCCAGGTTTAGTACGCAGAACTACCTTGTCTGAATGAAAAATCAGATAAGGAGAATCACAATGTAAGGCAGATAACTCAGAGACTCTTCGAGCCGAGGAAATAGCCATCAAAAACAAAACCTTCCAGGATAACAGCTTGATATCAATGGAATGAAGGGGTTCAAATGGAACGCCTTGAAGAACATTAAGAACTAAGTTTAAGCTCCACGGCGGAGCAACAGTCTTAAACACAGGCTTAATCCTAGTTAAAGCCTGACAAAAAGCCTGAACGTCTGGAACTTCAGCCAGACGTTTGTGTAGAAGAATAGACAGAGCAGAAATCTGTCCCTTTAACGAACTAGCAGATAAGCCCTTTTCTAAACCCTCTTGTAGAAATATCTTAGGAATCCTAACCTTACTCCATGAGTAACTCTTGGATTCGCACCAATATAAATATTTACGCCATATCTTATGGTACATTTTTCTGGTAACAGGCTTCCTAGCCTGTATTAAGGTATCAATAACCGACTCCGAGAAGCCACGCTTTGATAGAATCAAGCGTTCAATCTCCATGCAGTCAGCCTCAGAGAAATTAGATTTGGATGTTTGAAAGGACCCTGAATTAGAAGGTCCTGTCTCAGAGGTAGAGACCACGGTGGACAGGACGACATGTTCACTAGGTCTGCATACCAGGTCCTGCGTGGCCACGCAGGCGCTATCAGAATCACCGAAGCTCTCTCCTGTTTGATCTTGGCAATCAAACGAGGAAGCATCGGGAATGGTGGAAACACATAAGCCATGTTGAAGACCCAAGGGGCTATCAGAGCATCTATCAGCACCGCTCCCGGGTCCCTGGACCTGGATCCGTAACAAGGAAGCTTGGCGTTCTGGTGAGACGCCATGAGATCCAGATCTGGTTTGCCCCAACGAAGAATCAGTTGAGCAAAGACCTCCGGATGAAGTTCCCACTCCCCCGGGTGAAAAGTCTGGCGACTTAGAAAATCCGCCTCCCAGTTCTTCACGCCTGGGATGTAAATCGCTGACAGGTGGCAAGAGTGAGACTCTGCCCAGCGAATTATCTTTGAGACTTCCAACATCGCTAGGGAACTTCTGGTTCCCCCTTGATGGTTGATGTAAGCCACAGTCGTGATGTTGTCCGACTGAAATCTGATGAACCTCAGAGTTGCTAACTGAGGCCAAGCTAGGAGAGCATTGAATATTGCTCTTAATTCCAGAATATTTATTGGGAGGAGTTTCTCCTCCTGAGTCCATAATCCCTGAGCTTTCAGGGAGTTCCAGACTGCGCCCCAGCCTAGAAGGCTGGCGTCTGTTGTTACAATCGTCCAATCTGGCCTGCGAAAGGTCATCCCCTTGGACAGATGTGGCCGAGAGAGCCACCATAGAAGAGAATCTCTGGTCTCTTGATCCAGATTTAGTAGGGGGGACAAATCTGAGTAATCCCCGTTCCACTGACTTAGCATGCACAATTGCAGCGGTCTGAGATGCAGGCGCGCAAATGGTACTATGTCCATTGCCGCTACCATTAAGCCGATTACTTCCATGCACTGAGCTACTGACGGGTGTGGAATGGAATGAAGGACACGGCAAGCATTTAGAAGTTTTGATAACCTGGCCTCTGTCAGGTAAATTTTCATCTCTACAGAATCTATAAGAGTCCCTAGAAAGGCAACTCTTGTAAGTGGTAATAGAGAACTCTTTTCCACGTTCACCTTCCACCCATGCGACCTCAAATGCCAGAACTATCTCTGTATGAGACTTGGCAGTTTGAAAACTTGACGCTTGTATCAGAATGTCGTCTAGGTACGGAGTCACCGCTATGCCTCGCGGTCTTAGTACCGCCAGAAGTGAGCCCAGAACTTTTGTAAAGATTCTTGGAGCCGTAGCTAATCCGAAGGGAAGAGCTACAAACTGGTAATGCCTGTCTAGGAAAGCAAATCTTAGGTACCGATAATGATCCTTGTGAATCGGTATGTGAAGGTAGGCATCCTTTAAGTCCACTGTGGTCATGTACTGACCCTCTTGGATCATGGGAAGGATGGTTTCAATAGTTTCCATTTTGAATGATGGAACTCTTAGAAATTTGTTTAGGATTTTTAAGTCCAAGATTGGTCTGAAGGTTCCCTCTTTCTTGGGAACCACAAATAGATTTGAATAGAATCCCTGCCCGTGTTCCGTCCGCAGAACTGGGTGGATCACCCCCATTAGTAAGAGGTCTTGTACACAGCGTAGAAACGCCTCTTTCTTTATTTGGTTATTATCGTGGAGGAGAAATTTTGAAGTCCAGGAGATATCCCTGAGATATGATCTCCAACGCCCAGGGATCCTGGACATCTCTTGCCCAAGCCTGGGCGAAGAGAGAAAGTCTGCCCCCCACTAGATCCATTTCCGGATAGGGGGCCCTCTCTTCATGCTGTCTTGGGGGCAGCAGCAGGTTTCTTGGCCTGCTTGCCCTTGTTCCAGGACTGGTTAACTTTCCAGCCCTGCCTGTAACGAGCAACAGCTCCTTCCTGTTTTGGAGCGGAGGAAGTTGATGCTGCTCCAGCCTTGAAGTTACGAAAGGCACGAAAATTAGACTGTTTGGCCTTTGATTTGGCCCTGTCCTGAGGTAGAGCATGGCCCTTACCTCCCGTAATGTCAGCTATAATTTCTTTCAAGCCGGGCCCGAATAAGGTCTGCCCTTTGAAAGGAATATTAAGCAATTTAGATTTAGAAGTCACGTCAGCTGACCAGGATTTAAGCCATAGCGCTCTGCGCGCTTGGATGGCGAATCCGGAGTTCTTAGCCGTAAGTTTGGTTAAATGTACGACGGCATCAGAAACAAATGCGTTAGCTAGCTTAAGTGCTTTAAGCTTGTTCATAATTTCATGCAATGGAGCTGTGCGAATGGCCTCTTCCAGAGACTCAAACCAGAATGCTGCCGCAGCAGTGACAGGCGCAATGCATGCAAGGGGCTGTAAGATAAAACCTTGTTGAACAAACATTTTCTTAAGGTAACCCTCTAATTTCTTATCCATTGGATCTGAAAAGGCACAACTATCCTCCACCGGGATAGTGGTACGATTAGCTAAAGTAGAAACTGCTCCCTCCACCTTAGGGACCGTCTGCCATAAGTCTCGTGTGGTGGCGTCTATAGGAAACATTTTCCTAAATATGGGAGGAGGGGAAAAGGGCACACCAGGTCTATCCCACTCCTTGCTAATAATCTCTGTAAGCCTTTTAGGTATAGGAAACACGTCAGTACACAACGGTACCGCATAGTATCTATCCAACCTACATAATTTTTCTGGAATTGCAACCGTGTTACAATCATTCAGAGCCGCTAATACCTCCCCTAGCAATATGCGGAGGTTCTCAAGCTTAAATTTAAAATTAGAAATCTCTGAATCCAGTCTCCCTGGATCAGATCCGTCACCCACAGAATGAAGCTCTCCGTCTTCACGTTCTGCAAACTGTGACGCAGTATCTGACATGGTTCTCACCTCATCCGCGCGCTCTGTCCTTAACCCAGAGCTATCGCGCTTGCCTCTTAATTCTGGCAATTTAGATAATACTTCTGTCATAACAGTAGCCATGTCTTGCAAAGTGATTTGTAAGGGCCTCCCTGATGTACTTGGCGCCACAAAATCACGCACCTCCTGAGCGGGAGGCGAAGGTACTGACACGTGAGGAGAGTTAGTCGGCATAACTTCCCCCTCGTTGTCTGGTGATAATTTCTTTACATGTAAAGATTGACTTTTATTTAAAGTAGCATCAATGCAATTAGTACATAAATTTCTATTGGGCTCCACATTGGCCTTTAAACATAGTGAACAAAGAGATTCATCTGTGTCAGACATGTTTAAACAGACTAGCAATGAGACTAGTAAGCTTGGAAATACTTTTCTAAATAAATTTACAAGCAATATAAAAAACGCTACTGTGCCTTTAAGAAGCACAAAAAGCTGTCACAGTTGAAATAACAATGAACCAAAATAGTTATAGCAACCAATTTTTCACAGTAAATGTATTAAGTTAGCAAAGGATTGCACCCACCAGCAAATGGATGATTAACCCCTTAATACCCAAAAACGGATTAACAATTTAATAATTAACGTTTTTCTCACAGTCAAAACACACTGTCACAGGTCTGCTGTGACTGATTACCTCCCTCAAAATGAATTTTGAAGACCCCTGAGCTCTCTAGAGACGATCTGGATCATGGAGGATGAAGTAGACAGATTGTGACTGAATTTTTACTGCGCAAAAAAGCGCTAAAATAGGCCCCTCCCACTCATATTACAACAGTGGGGAAGCTCAGAAAACTGTTTCTATGCAGAAAACAAAGATGGCCATGTGGTAAAAATCATGCCCCAATAAGTTTTATCACCAAGTACCTCACAAAAAACGATTAACATGCCAGTAAACGTTTTAAACATACATTTGAAAAGTTATGAATTGTTATTAATAAGCCTGCTACCAGTCGCTTTTACTGCAGTTAAGGCTCATACATTATTTCAGTATTAACAGTATTTTCAGAGTCAATTCCATTCCTTAGAAAAATACTTCAGTGTACACACACTCATCAGCCTAATACCAGTCGCTATCACTGCATTTAAGGCTGAACTTACTTTACATTGGTATCAGCAGTATTTTCTCAGTCAATTCCATTCCTCAGAAAAATAATTACTGCACATACCTCATTTGCAGGGGGGCCCTGCGTGCTATTCCCCTTCTCTGAAGTTACCTCACTCCTCAGATGAGAACAGCCAGTGGATCTTAGTTACGTCTGCTAAGATCATAGAAAACGCAGGCAGATTCTTCTTCTAATGCTGCCTGAGAATAAACAGCACACTCCGGTGCCATTTAAAATAACAAACTTTTGATTGTAGAAATAAACTAAGTTAAAAAACACCACAGACCTCTCACAGCGACCTATCTAGTTAGGCTGCAAGAGAATGACTGAATATGACATGTGAGGGGAGGAGCTATATAGCAGCTCTGCTGGGTGATCCTCTTGCAGCTTCCTGTTAGGAAGAGATATATTCCATAAGTAATGGATGACCCGTGGACTGACTACACTTAACAAGAGAAAGAGAGGGGGAAGAGAGAGAGCAAAAGAGAGGGGGATAGAGAGAGAGCAAAAGAGAGGGGGGAGAGAGAGCAAAAGACAGGGGGAGTGAGAAAGAGCGCAAAAGAGAGGGGGAGAGAGAGCGTAAAAGAGAGGGGGAGAGAGAGCGCAAAAGAGAGAGGGAGAGAGAGCGCAAAAGAGAGGGGGAGAGAGAGAGCAAAAGAGAGGGGGAGAGAGAGCATAAGAGAGGGGGAGAGAGATAGCAAAAGAGAGGGGAGGAGAGAGAGCACAAAAGAGAGGGGGAGAGAGAGAGTGCAAAAGAGAGGGGGGAAAAGAGTGCAAAAGAGAGGGGGGAGAGAGAGCAAGGGGTGTGACCTCTGTACTGCAAGAGATAGCCCGTGTACACGGGCTTTAGGATATAATACGCTATTGCAATTAACACAATTATTTGCTACAAATAATGCATAATCCCAGAAATAATTCAATTAGATCAATAAATATAATGATATAGCTATGCTATATGATGTGTGTCCAAATCAAGTAAATGACAATTGTTGCTTTTTTTAGATGGAACAACTTCTGCAAACAGAAAATAACCATCGTGCACCCTCTAACGCTTCTGAGGAAAATGAGCTTCGCATTTCTAATTCCACACCGCACGAATCAGCATATGTAGATATCCCACAGGCACACTGTGCACCTCAACAGGTAAGTTGTCATCTGTATTTTGTTATTGATTTTAGTTAATGAATTGCAGAGATGCATGTGTGGTATGTGTTTATGACTGACATTCAAATTTTGAATTAAAGGGAAAAAAGCACATAATGGGGAAGAATTATTAAAGTCTGGCGGACATGATACGCTGTAGCGTATTACCTCCGCCAGACATCACTGAATGCCGACAGCATACGCCATCTGCATTTAGGATTGCACAAGCAGTTCTAGTGAACTGCTTGTGCAATGCTGCCCCCTGCAGATTTGTGGCCAATCTAGCAGGAGGTGTCAATCAACCCAATCGTATTCGATCGGGTTTAATGCTGTCCTCCTCTCAGAGGCGGTGCACCAGTTAAGGAGCAGCGGTCTTAAGACCGCTGCTTCTCAACTGCTGTTTCCGGCGAGCCTGAAGGCTCGCGCAGAAACAGGGGCATCAGGGGCCATTCGGCCCTTGATAATTCGGCCCCAGGGGCTCAATTGTCTAGAGCTCTCTGATCAGTTAAGATGATATAAAATGATCCTCCAGTTATGTGAGATCATTCCTGAGATTCTAAAAAGGCAGATTTTGCTATACTTCTCTAAGGGGTGTTCCCTGCATTTCTCTATGTGATCCTCAGCACACACAAACATGCTATATAAATATACACTATATAAATAAATATATCATGTTAATGCAATAAACACAAATATTTAAATATTAATGGTAGTCAATTAATGAATTACTTTTTCTAAGCTGAAATGAATAAAAATTACATCTAAAATATCACTAACATTCCGGATCTGGTTTTATAAAGGGGAGAGTTTTCCATCACTTTAAAGGGACAGTCAACACCAGCATTTTTGTTGTTTTAAAAGATAGATAATCCCTTAATTACCCATTCCCCAGTTTTGCATAACAAACACAGTTATAATAATACACGTTTTACCTCTGTAATTACCTTGTATCTAAGCCTCTGGAGACTGCCCCTTTATTTCAGTTCTTTTGACAGACTTGCATTTAAGCCAATCAGTGGTCACTCCTCTGTAAATTCACGTGCATGAGCTCAATGTTTTCTATATGACACACATGAACTAATGCCCTCTAGTGGTAAAAAAACTGTCAAAATGCATTTAGATTAGAGGCGGCCTTCAAGGTCTAAGAAATTAGCATATGAACCTCCTAGGTTTAGCTTTCAACTAAGAATACCAAGAGAACAATGCAAAATTGGTGATAAAAGTAAATTGGAAAGTTGTTTAAAATGACTCGCCCTATTTGAATCATGAAAGTGTTTTTGGAGTTGACTGTCCCTTTAAGGGAAAACAAGTTTTATAGTACAATGTCCCTTTAAGTGAGTTCTGTCCATGTGAAGTCTGCACAATGATTTCACTCCAGGGGCAAGATTACATATGCGGCATCACCCGCAAAAGCAGGCACCAACGTTTTTTACAAGATTTTGGTATCACATATACAGCGCCACATATAAATGCGGCACGTATATTTCACCCGTCTGCCACAATTTTTACTCCTATAAGCTAACATAGAACCATGTCGCAAATCGTTATCACATATTCAGCGTAAGGACTTACGCGGTGAAAATGGAGATATTTTACTCCATTTTCACCTCACCATACATAGGCAGGAGCAGCAAGCCTTGCGCTGAGAATGTGAGCACCGTAACTCCCGTAACTGCCTGAAAATATTAACTAACACCTAACGCATGCGCAATATCTATCTACATGTCAACCGCCATCCCCCACCGCAATAACTAATAAAGTATATTAACCCCCTAATCCGCCATTAACTCACATCGGAACTAATAATAAAAGTATTAACCCCTAAACCGACAACCTCCCACAACTCAATAAGCCTAATTAAACTATTAACCCCTAATCCGCCATTCACACACATCGCAAACTACCTAATAAAAGTATTAACTCCTAAATCAGCCAACCTCAACATCGCAAACTACCTATTAAAACTATTAACCCCTAATCCGCCATTAACCCACAACGCAATAAACCTATTAAAACTATTAACCCCTAATCCGCCAAACCCACACAATGCAATAATGCTAATAAATCTATTAAACCTATTAACCCCTAAACCGCCAAACACTCCCTAAATTAACCCCATTACATAAATTAAAATAATACTAAATTACAATTAAAATAAAAAAACCTAACATTACTTTAAAAAAACAACAACTAAGTTTAATTTAAGCTAAAAGTACAGAAAATAAAAAAGTCTAATATTACATAAAATAATAAACAAAATTATCAAAAATTAAACCTAATCCCTATGAAAATAAAAAGCGCCCCTAAAATAAAAACACCCTCTAATCTAATGCTAAACTACTTATAGCCCTTAAAAGGGCCTTTTGTACGGCATTGCCCTAAGTTTTCCTTAAAAAAATACTAAGTCAACCCTCTAACAGTAAAACCTCCACCCACCAAACCCCCCCCCCCAAAAAAAAAAAAAACCTAACACTAAAAAATCCTAAACTACCCATTGCCCCTAAAGGGGAATTTGTATGGGCATTGCCCTTAAAAGGGAATTCAGCTCTTTTACTGCCCTTAAAAGGGCATTCAGCTCTTTTAAGATTGCCCCAAATCCATAATCTAAAAAAAAGGCCTAACTCTAACCCCCAGAGAGTAACACACGGTTTCTGAAGTCCGACATAGAAGGTCCTGTTCTAGGCGGTGAAGTCTTCTTCCAAGTGGCCAACATCTGCTTCCAAGCAAACCTCTTCTTTCGTCATCCAGGACCGGCGACCATGGAGCTATAAAGCATGGGGGATCCTCTTCGTACGATCACCACCGTACACTGACTATTGAATGCAGCCAATAGGATTTCAGTAGCTCTCATCCTATTGGCTGATTTGAATTTGAAGAATCAAATCAGCCACTAGGAATGCAAGGGACGCCATTTTTATTCGCGTACCTTGCATTCAATAGTCAGTGTACAGCAGCGATCGTACGAAGAGGATCCTCCACGCTCCATTCCTCCAGGGTCGCTGGTCCTGGTCCGCAGTCATCTCCGCTCCACGTCGGCTTGGTCCTGGATGAAGAAAGAAGAGGTCCTCACTTGGAAGAAGATGTCGGCCACTTGGAAGAAGACTTCACCGCCTGGAACAGGACCTTCTCCGCCGGACTTCAGGAACCGTGAGTACCTAACTGGGGGTTAGAGTTAGTTTTTTTTAAATTTTTTAATTTTTTTAGATTAGGGATTTTGGGCAATCTTAAAAGAGCTGAATGCCCTTTTAAGGGCAGTGAAAGAGCTGAATGCCCTTTTAAGGGCAATGCCCATACAAATGCCCCTTTAGGGGCAATGGGTAGTTTAGGATTTTCTTCTGTTAGTTTTTTTTATTTTGGGGGTTTGTTGGATTGTTTGTTTTTTACTGTTAGAGGGGGGACTTAGTATTTGTTTAAGGAAAAGAGCTGTTTAACTTAGGGCAACGCCCTACAAAAGGCCCTTTTAAGGGCTATTGGTAGTTTAGCATTAGATTAGGGGGTGTTTTTATTTTGGGGGCTTTTTTATTTTCATAGGGATTAGGTATAATTTTTTTTATTTTTGATCATTTTGTTTATTATTTTATGTAATGTTAGATTTTTTATTTTCTGTAATTTTAGCTTAATTTAAACTTAGTTTTTTTATTTTTAAAGTAATGTTAGGTTTTTCTATTTTAATTTTAATTTAGTATTATTTTAATTTATCTAATGGGGTTAATTTAAGGGGTGTTAGGTTAGGGGGCTTAGTGATTAGTTATTTGCGTTGAGGGGTTTGGCGGTTTAGGGGATAATAAATTTATTAGCATTATTGCATTGTGTGGGTTTGGCGGATTAGGGGTTAATAGTTTTAATAGGTTTATTACGTTGTGGGTTAATGGCAGATAAGGGGTTAATAGTTTTAATAGGTAGTTTGCGATGTTGGGGGTTTGCGGATTTAGGGGTTACTACTTTTATTAGGTAGATCACGATGTATGCGAATGGTGGATTAGGGGTTAATAGTTTAATTAGGCTTATTGCGTTGTGGGGACTTGTCGGTTTCTGGGTTAATACTTTTATTATTAGTTCAGATGTGGGTTTGATGGCGGATATAGGGGTTTTACGTGTCGGGTTTATTTTTGGGAGCGGGTTAGACTTTTTTACGGGAGATTTGACATATTTTTTTATTTTCTTAGGTGCCGGCAGTTTATAAATTGCCGTAAATCACTGGCGACTCCAGAAATGTATTTACAGTCATTTCAGGACATCACTAGTTTATTTGACTTACAGCACTTTATGAACTGCCAGCGGGGTTTATTGGATACCCCAATGTGCTAAGTGAAATTACAGGCGGCGCGGGTTTCAACGCTTGCACTGAAGCGTGCGCCGTATATGTAATCTCGCCCCATGTTGGTGAGTTTCTGAGAATCAGGCCCTAAATTAGACATTTGGAATGTGAATTTTATCTGTTAGGATTTTGTTTCCGGACTACTAGGCATATGTTTTTTAGTCTAAATTACAATGATTTATACTACCTGCACATCTACAAAAAATAGGTGAATGTTCTCTTTCTCTTTACCCAGATTAGCCTCAATGACTGGATGAATGCTTCCTTCACTGATGAAATGCGTAAGTATCAGATTAAAGGGTCATTAAATAATAATACCTTACACTTTGGTGTAAAAATTGTGTTAAAGTTCAGAAACATAGAGCTCTATCACAATCTATTGGATGTGGCGTTTTCAGGTTGCACATTTGAGATTGTCACTAACAGTAAGGCAACTTTCATAGTTAACTATTGCAATCTGTTTCCATCCGCACCACTGCTAACCGATCTTTAGGATGATATGATGTGCAGACTGTACACTGTTTTCAGGGCTGGCTCAAGACATTGTGCTGCCTGGGTCCGAGAATACAATGACGCCCTCCAATAGTAACATTATTGATCAACATATCAACCTACTAACCTGGCCACTGACCTTATTAAGCCTGCCTACCTGCATGCAACCAATGCTTTTGCACAATTGCAGCATAAGTGGGAAGGAAGTTAGGGGCCAATTCAGTGTCTTTGTGCATGATAAGGTTATGCTGCTGGGAGCCTGTGAATCCCGCTGCACCGAGAGAGAAGACAGGATAGGTCTGGGTCTGACAGTGGCTAACAGTAAATAAAGTTCTACCCCTTGTCAAGTGCTGCATGGGTCCCTTGGACCCACTTGGTCCCATGGTTGAGCCTGCCCTGACTGTTTTTCTATTGCTATATGGTCACTCTGCAACTTTCACAAGGATTGTTTTAAACAATATTTATTTCTATTGTTGCTTAAAGGACTGCTCCCATTTTGACATAAACTTAAAACAAAATGGTCACAGTTTCTATGCAAAACACTTATAATATCTTTTTCTTTACTTGGTGTTAACATTCTTTAAACTGTAAATAGTGACCCTGCTGCTACTTTGTATCTTCCTAAGATACCCTTAAACCAGATTGTGCCTTTGTGAACAGGTTTTTTTTAGGGGACACATTTCCATGCACACAAATCTAGATTCATGAGAGTTCCTTTCAAAGTGCCTGCGCCTACATTAGTAAACTTGTACTCTTGATCGAGCATTCGTGACTGAGTTCAGTAGTGTAGGCACAGGCACTCTCATGAACAAGTTTGGACTTAGCGAGCATGGAGGCATATCCCTTTAAGGTTTTAAATATAATAGCTGTGGGGGATCTCTATCAAGCCGTCAACCACAAATACGCTGGAATTCCGCAGCGTAATTGTGGCGAGCTTGATTCAACCTAGTTATCAAAGCCTACAGACCGTCAAAAGTGGAAATCTGTGACGTAACATACGATCTGCCGGTCTCAATCTGACACAGATCGATGCTTACGTCATTACAGATGTTCCGAATATACATTCAGCACTTTTTGACACTTTTTAAAAGTTATCAAATAGTTAACCGGTACCCTCGTGGCTATTCCGGCCCAGCGTACCTGGTTTTCAATCCGACACCCTGGAGGCCGCGGATGCCATAGGAATCAATGGGAGTCTGAAAGCAGTGAAAGCTCATGTTCGATGCTGCTAGATATCCCATTGATTTCTATGGTATAAAACAAGTAACGTTTACACCTAACACCCTAACATAAACCCAGAGTCTAATAACCCCTAATCTGCCGCCCGATATTGCTGCCACCTACATAATGTTATTAACCCTTATCCCGCCGCTCCTGAAACCCCACAGCAACTAAATAAATGTATTAACCCCTATTCCGCCTCTCCCGGACCCCAGCACAACTAAATAAACGTATTAACCCTTAAACCCCTGGCCTCCCACATTACTACCACTAACTAAACCTATTAAGCCCTAAACCACCAGCCCCCCACATCACCATAAACTAAATTAAGCTATTAACCCCTAAACCTGACAACCCGTTAACTTTACATTAAAATTACAACATCCCTATCTTATAATAAATTAAAACTTACCTGTAGAATTAAATTAAACTATATTAAACTATTAATTAACCTACCCTAACTATTATACTAAAATTACATTAAACTACCAATTAAATTAACTATATTGCATACTAAAAAACCCTCACCTTACTCAAATTATTTAAATATACTATTAAAAATTACTAAATTACAAAAAAAAACACTAAGTTACAAAAACAAACAAACCACAATATCAAAAATAAAAATGAATTACACCTAATCTAATAGCCCTATCAAAATAAAAAAAGTTCCCCCAAAATAAAAAACCTCCTAGCCTACAATAAACTACCAATGGCCCTTAAAAGGGCCTTTTGTGGGGCATTGCCCCAAATAAATCAGCTCTTTTACCTGTAAAAAAAATACAAACACCCCCCAACAGTAAAACCCACCACCCAACCAACCAACCCCCCAAATAAAAACCCTATCTAAAAAAACCTAATCTCCCCATTGCCCTGAAAAGGGCATTTTTATGGGCATTGTCCTTTAAAGGGCATTTAGCTCTTTTACAAAGCCCACCCAAAAAAGCCTTAAATAAACACTAACCCCCGACGATCCACTTACAGTTTTTGAAGTTCCGCTTGAAGGATTCATCCAGCCGGCAAGAAGTCTATATCCGGATGGCAAGAAGTCTTCATCCAGACGGCCTCTTCCATCTTCATCCAGGCGGCCTCTTCCATCTTCATCCAGCCGGCGAAGCCTTCATCCTTGCGGCCTCTTCTATCTTCATCCATCCGGTGCAGAGCGGGTTCATCCTGAAGACACCCGGTGAGGAGCTCCTCTTCAATACGGTCTCTTCTGTAAACTGGATCTTGAATGCAAGTGACGTCATCCAAGATCACGTCCCTTGCATTCCTATTGGCTGAAAGGTTCAAATCAGCCAATAGGATTAGAGCCGCTAAAATCCTATTGGCTGTTCCAATCAGCCAATAGGATTTGAGCAGCTCTCATCCTATTGGCTGTTCCGATCAGCCAATAGGATGAGAGCTCAATCCTATTGGCTGATTGGAACAGCCAATAGGATGAGAGCTGCTCAAATCCTATTGGCTGATTGGAACAGCCAATAGGATTTTAGCGGCTCTAATCCTATTGGCTGATTGGAACCTTTCAGCCAATAGGAATGCAAGGGACGCCATCTTGGATGAAGTCACTTGCATTCAAGATCCAGTTTATAGCAGAGACCGTATTGAAGAGGAGCTCCTCGCCGGATGTCTTCAGGATGGACCCGCTCCGCACCGGATGGATGAAGATAGAAGAGGCCGCCCGGATAAAGACTTCTTGCCGTCCGGATGAAGACTTCTTGCCGGCTGGATGGATTCTTCAAGCAGAACTTCAAAAACTGTAAGTGGATCGTCGAGGGTTAGTGTTAGGTTTAATTAAGGTTTTTTTTTGTGGGTTTTATTTTTAGAGTAGGGTTGGACATGTAAAAGAGCTAAATGCCTTTTTAAGGGCAATGCCCATACAAATGCCCTTTTCAGGGCAATGGGGAGATTAGGTTTTTTGGATAGAGTTTTTATTTGGGGGGGTTGGCTGGTTGGGTGTTGGGTTTTACTGTTGGGGTTTGTTTGTATTTTTTTACAGGTAAAAGAGCTGATTTATTTGGGGCAATGCCCTGCAAAAGGCCCTTTTAAGGGCCATTGGTAGTTTATTGTAGGGTAGGGGTTTTTTTATTTTGGGGGGCTTTTTTATTTTGATAGGGCTATTAGATTAGGTGTAATTCGTTTTTATTTTTGATACTGTGTTTTGTTTTGTTTTGTAACTTAGTGTTTGTTTTTTGTAATTTAGTAATTTTTAATAGTATATTTAAATAATTTGAGTGGGGTTAGGTTTTTTTAGTATGTAATATAGTTAATTTAATTGGTAGTTTAATGTAATTTTAGTATAATAGTTAGGGTAGGTTAATTAATAGTTTAATATAGTTTAATTTAATTCTACAGGTAAGTTTTAATTTATTATAAGATTGGGATGTTGTAATTTTAATGTAAAGTTAGCGGGTTGTCAGGTTTAGTGGTTAATAGCTTAATTTAGTTTATGGTGATGTGGGAGGCTGGTGGTTTAGGGCTTAATAGGTTTAGTTAGTGGTAGTGATGTGGGAGGTCACATCAGGCCACCCTGGAGGCCGCAGATGCCATAGGAATCAATGGGAATCTGAAAGCAGTGAAAGCTTATGCTCGATGCTGCTAGATATCCCATTGATTTCTATGGTATAAAACAAGTAACGTTTACACCCTTACATAAGCCTTGAGTCTAAACACCCCTAATCTGCTGCCCCGACATCGCCGCCACCTACATAATGTTATTAACCCCTATCCCGCCGCTTCTGGACCCCACCGCAACTAAATAAATGTATTAACCCCTATTCCGCCTCTACCGGACCCCGCCGCAACTAAATAAACGTATTAACCCCTAAACCCCTGGCCTCCCACATCACTACCACTAACTAAACCTATTAACCCCTAAACCACCAGCCCCCCACATCGCCATAAACTAAATTAAGCTATTAACCCCTAAACCTAACAACCCGCTAACTTTACATTAAAATTACAACATCCCTATCTTATAATAAATTAAAACTTACCTGTAGAATTAAATTAAACTATATTAAACTATTAATTAACCTACCCTAACTATTATACTAGAATTACATTAAACTACAAATTAAATTAACTATATTACATACTAAAAACCCTAAGCCTACTCAAATTATTTAAAAATTACTAAATTACAAAAAACAAACACTAAGTTACAAAAACAAACAACCCACAGTATGAACAATAAAAACAAATTACACCTAATCTAATAGCCCTATCAAAATAAAAAAAGCCTCCCCAAAATAAAAAAACCCTAGCCTACAATAAACTACCAATGGCCCTTAAAAGGGCATTTTGCGGGGCATTGCCCCAAAGAAATCAGCTCTTTTACCTGTAAAAAAAAATACAAACACCCCCTAACAGTAAAACCCACCACCCAACCAACCAATTCCCCCAAATAAAAACCCTATCTAAAAAAAACCTAATCTTCCCATTGCCATGAAAAGGGCATTTGTATAAGAATTGCCTTTAAAAGGGCATTTAGCTCTTTTACATGCCCAGACCCTACTCTAAAAATAAAACCCACACAAAAAAGCCTTAAATAAACACTAACCCCCGACGATCCACTTACAGTTTTTGAAGTTCCGCTTGAAGGATCCATCCAGCCAGCAAGAAGTCTTCATCTGGACGGCAAGAAGTCTTCATCCAGGCGGCCTCTTCCATCTTCATCCAGCAGGCGAAGTCTTCATCCATGCGGCCTCTTCTATCTTCATCCATCCGGTGCAGAGTGGGCCCATCCTGAAGACATCCGGTGCGGAGTGGGTCCATCCTGAAGACATCCGGTGAGGAGCTCCTCTTCAAAACGGTCTCCGCCGTAAACTGGATCTTGAATGCAAGTGACGTCATCCAAGATGGCGTCCCTTGCATTCCTATTGGCTGAAAGGTTCCAATCAGCCAATAGGATTAGAGCCGCTAAAATCCTATTGGCTGTTCCAATCAGCCAATAGGATTTGAGCAGCTCTATCCTATTTGCATACAAAGAGAGAAGCGCTCTACCAGGAACGAACAACAGCTCAGTGGCTTGTTCTATGGCGATTCACCACCCTGAAGCAGCCTCTTTTAGACCAGTGTGCTTTTCACAGAAGAAAACTTTCCTGAAGTATATCAGTCTGACCCTGCCAATTAAGGTCAGTCCAGCCCCGAAATACCAGGCAATTCTCCTCTGAACAAGGAACATGACAACCCCAGACGATCGTTTCGGCCTCCTATGGGCCTCGTCAGTGAGGTGCAGCCACATTCCTCTAAGCACACTGGGCAAGGAGTCCACGTCTGGTTTCCCCCATCACCCATAGGGAGACTTCCCCAGGGTCATAATAATTTGCATACAAAGAGAGAAGCGCTCTACCAGGAACGAACAACAGCTCAGTGGCTTGTTCTATGGCGATTCACCACCCTGAATCAGCCTCTTTTAGACCAGTGTGCTTTTCACAGAAGAAAACTTTCCTGAAGTATATCAGTCTGATCCTGCCAATTAAGGTCAGTCCAGCCCCGAAATACCAGGCAATTCTCCTCTGAACAAGGAACATGACAACCCCAGACGATCGTTTCGGCCTCCTATGGGCCTCGTCAGTGAGGTGCAGCCACATTCCTCTAAGCACACTGGGCAAGGAGTCCACATCTGGTTTCCCCCATCACCCATAGGGAGACTTCCCCAGGGTCATAATAATTTGCATACAAAGAGAGAAGCGCTCTACCAGGAACGAACAACAGCTCAGTGGCTTGTTCTATGGCGATTCACCACCCTGAAGCAGCCTCTTTTAGACCAGTGTGCTTTTCACAGAAGAAAACTTTCCTGAAGTATATCAGTCTGATCCTGCCAATTAAGGTCAGTCCAGCCCCGAAATACCAGGCAATTCTCCTCTGAACAAGGAACATGACAACCCCAGACGATCGTTTCGGCCTCCTATGGGCCTCGTCAGTGAGGTGCAGCCACATTCCTCTAAGCACACTGGGCAAGGAGTCCACGTCTGGTTTCCCCCATCACCCATAGGGAGACTTCCCCAGGGTCATAATAATTTGCATACAAAGAGAGAAGCGCTCTACCAGGAACGAACAACAGCTCAGTGGCTTGTTCTATGGCGATTCACCACCCTGAAGCAGCCTCTTTTAGACCAGTGTGCTTTTCACAGAAGAAAACTTTCCTGAAGTATATCAGTCTGATCCTGCCAATTAAGGTCAGTCCAGCCCCGAAATACCAGGCAATTCTCCTCTGAACAAGGAGCATGACAACCCCAGACGATCGTTTCGGCCTCCTATGGGCCTCGTCAGTGAGGTGCAGCCACATTCCTCTATTGGAACAGCCTATAGGATGAAAGCTGCTCAAATCCTATTGGCTGATTGGAACAGCCAATAGGATTTTAGCCACTCTAATCCTATTGGCTGATTGGAACCTTTCAGCCAATAGGAATGCAAGGGACGCCATCTTGGATGATGTCACTTGCATTCAAGATCCAGTTTATGGCAGAGACCGTATTGAAGAGGAGCTCCACGCCAGATGTCTTCAGGATGGACCTGCTCCGCGCCGGATGGATGAAGATAGAAGAGGCCACATGGATGTAGACTTTCGCCGGCTGGATGAAGATGGAAGACGCCGCCCGGATGTAGACTTCTTGCCGCCCGGATGAAGACTTCTTGCCGGCTGGATGGATCCTTCAAGCGGAACTTCAAAAACTGTAAGTGGATCGTCGGGGGTTAGTGTTTATTTAAGAGTTTTTTGGGTGGGTTTTATTTTTAGAGTAGGGTCTGGGCATGTAAAAGAGCTAAATGCCCATACAAATGCCCTTTTCAGGGCAATGGGGAGATTAGTTTTTTTTTAGATAGGGTTTTTATTTGAGGGGGGGTTGGCTGGTTGGGTGGTGGGTTTTACTGTTGGGGGGTGTTTGTATTTTTTTTACAGGTAAAAGAGCTGATTTCTTTGGGGAAATGCCACGCAAAAGGCCCTTTTAAGGGCCATTGGTAGTTTATTGTAGGCTAGGGGTTTTTTATTTTGGGGGGGACTTTTTTATTTTGATAGGGCTATTAGATTAGGTGTAATTCATTTTTATTTTTGATACTGTGTTTTGTTTTGTTTTATAACTTAGTGTTTTGTTTTTTTGTAATTTAGTAATTTTTAATAGTATATTTAAATAATTTGAGTAGGGTTAGGGTTTTTTAGTATGTAATATAGTTAATTTAATTGGTAGTTTAATGTAATTTTAGTATAACAGTTAGGGTAGGTTAATTCATAGTTTAATATGGTTTAATTTAATTCTACAGGTAAGTTTTAATTTATTATAAGATAGGGATGTTGTAATTTTAATGTAAAGTTAGCGGGTTGTTAGGTTTAGGGGTTAATAGCTTAATTTAGTTTATGGCGATGTGGGGGGCTGGCAGTTTAGGGGTTAATAAGTTTAGTTAGTGGTAGTGATGTGGGAAGCCAGGGGTTTGGGGTTAATACTTTTATTTAGTTGCGGCGGGGTCCGGGAGCAGCAGAATAGGGGTTATTACTTTTATTTAGTTGCGGCGGGGTCCGGGAGCAGCGGAATAGGGGCTAATACTTTTATTTAGTTTCGGTGGGGTCCGGGAGCAGCGGGATAGGGGTTAAACATTTTAGTATAGTGGCAGCGTTTAGTGATAGGGTATAAATAAAGTTGGTAAAAAGCCGAATAGCAGCGAGATCGATGACTGTTAGTTAACAACAGTCCGATGCTCATCGCCCCGTACTTGGTGCTCGGCTTTTTGCCGGCTTTTTTTATAAATATGGAAAAGGGTATTCAGATCCGCGGCCACAATGTTAGGCAAGCGTATTGGTACCATTGAATGCAACAAAGTTGATGGCTTGATAGATATCCCCCTGTATGTTTTTGTCAACGTGTTAATGTTTACTGGTTTCAAAAGTAATGGTCTAAAAAAATAATTCCTTTTTCTTGTTTTAGATTTTAATTATTGCTGCTACAATTTAATTGACAACGTACCAGATAAACACTGGAAGGAATTTATGAGACGTATCAATCTTACAGATATTGAGATTGGCGAATGTAGTCACTACCAAGGTCTAAGAGAACAAAAGTATCAGATGCTAAATACCTGGAGAAACAAATACGGCACAGAGGCAACAATACAAAAGTTACTCCAACCTCTTCATGACATGCAACAAAGAAGATGTGTGGAAACTATTGAAAACACCTTAAAGGGACACTAAACCTAAACTTTTTCTTTCATGATTCAGGTAGAGAATATCATTTTGAACAACATTCCAATGTACTTATATTATCTAACTTCCTTCATTCTTTAGCTATACTTTGTTGAAGAAATAGCAATGCACATGGGTGAGCCAATCAAATGAAGCATCTATGTGCAGCCACCAATCAGCAGCTACTAAGCCTATCTGGGTATGCTTTTCAGCAAAGGATATCAAGAGAATGAAGCAAATTAGATAATAGAAGTAAATTAGAAAGTTGTTTACAATTGCATGTTCTTTCTAAATCATGAAAGAAAGAATTTGGGTTTCATGTCCCTTTAAGGGATTTTAAGCAATCAGAATAGTAAAAGGCAGGCTCACTCTCAAAAACTGTGCCTACACATTTTTCTGATTTATTAACCTGATAAACCAATCAAGATTGTCAGCATTTATCTCCAAGAAGAATAAAGATAACAACAACACGTTGCTTGATGTCCAGTACAGATTGAAAAAGAGATTATTTGCCTGGACTGAAGTCATATGACATTTAGTTTCATTTAAAACGGTGTTTTGCTTTTATTACTTTATTATTGGGGTGATAAGGTTTATTATGGGCAGAAGTGGGACGTCATGCTGGAGGAGGGGTTAGTTGTTTTTTGAGGTCAGGTGACATGTATGATTGATTGTGGAGGGAGAAGTTTGAGTTTACAGACTATAATGCTTTAATAAAAGTACCAGTGTTACTGGGTCATGGTTGTTCATTTTTACCAGCCATAAGGTTGTGGTACTATTTATTATTTAGTGACCCACATAAAGTGCACTGTCAATATATATATATATCTCAAATAAAGAAGAGTGCACTCGCCAGGACTTTTCCCTGATCTTTTTGGCTCCTCATTTCGCCATTGAGCTCATTTGGCGCTAGCCTGTTGTTTTGCAAGCCTTATGCTCCTTTACTTAATCCTCTAGTTCCTATTTGCTCTTTATTTTTATTTTTTGTTTAATCACTTACTTATGTTATACGGCCACTTAACATTATACTTGCATGGCTACACTCTGCTATAGTGTGTCTACGGTCTCTATTATGTTTAGACCGGGTTGCCTTGTTAACTGACAGTTACACTCAAGTTTGAATTTGCCTTGTGTTTTGATATTTATCCCCAAGCTCCTGTCTGCCCTTATTTATTATATATGTCGCTTATGTTTTTGTACTACTTCACAGTTATACTGTGACAGCGCACTTTGTTATGTTTAGACCGGGTTGCCATGGCAACCGGTCAGTTGCGCTTAGGTTTGAATATGCCTGCATTCCCAGTCTTTCTGTAAGCGGGTAGAGCCCCCCATAAGCCTTGACCTTGCAGGTTTGTTGTATATTCCCTTTTTGATATGTTTTCTATGCTTAGTATGCTTATTACGTTTATGCCTTTAGACTAGCTAGTTTTTTTCATATTATATAGGCACTGGGCTTATCGATCTTTACTCCAGAGGTTTTATTATTATATGCTGATTTGTTTGCTTATTTACTACTTGCCACATTGATGCTGCCATTATATTTGTGCAAACAGATTCCACAGCACTTATATACACATTATATACACATTTGATGCTATTTGTCTAAATACATATGGACTTTTAATAGGATTTGGTTCTGTATTATCCTGGTGCACTATTTATATTTATATATTTACCTCTATGATGTACTGTAACTATGTGCTTAACATTTTTACATTTTTTACATGTTTTACCTATGTGTTTAACTTGTACATATATATGCTTGGAGCTTGCATTCAACCTTATACCACCTTATACCACCTATCTGTCAGGGCCATGGGCCTACTATAGTTACTCATTTGTTTACTGTATATGATTGGCATTGGTATCCTGCTGTTCACTTTGTTTTTATGTTTGGGCCAACCTCATTTGTTGCCAGAGGGGTGACCTCACTTGTGGGTGGTACCTTACTCTGGAGAGCAGTGATTGGTTGGCCGCCCTACTTAAGGGTGTCCGGTGTGGGTTTATTCACACATTGTAGTTTTGTATGTCTGAGGAAGGGGCTAACCCCCCGAAAACGTTCACATATTTGGAATACATTTCTGAAAGATCCTGGCGAGTGCACTCTTCTTTATTTGCTATTTGCCTATCTGTTGCACCCTGGGCACTGGATATTGGATTTCTGGAGTGCTTGTCTACTTTGAACTTATATATATATCCATTATAGGGACTTGAAAATGATCTAGCCCAAAGTGTGTTCTAATGTGTAGAGTACTTAAAGGGACATGAAACCCACAGTTGATCTGTCATGATTCAGATAGAGTATTTCATTTTAAATAACTTTCCAATTTACTTTTATTATCAAATTTGCTTTGCTGTCTTGGTATTAATTGTTGAAAAGTACTTCAATGTAGGTTTAGGAGTATCAATGCACTACTAAGAGGAAGCTGCTGATTGGTAGCTGCACATACATGACTATAGTCATTGGCTCCACCAGTGTGCTCTGCTAGCTCCTACTAGTGCATTGCTTCTCCTTCAATAAAGGTTATCAACAGAATGAAGCAGATTTGATAAGGAAGTACATTTTAAAGCTATTTTAATGTGTATGTTCTGAATTATGAAAGAAACATTTTGGGGTTTCATGTCCCTTTAATTTATATAGGTAGATACAGTAGATTGATACATATTTGTATTTATAGTTCTAAGTATAGATATTTCCATAGATAGATAATATATACAGCTATAGATATGTGTGTATATGTATATATTCATATGTTAATATATCTCTTTTGATTATATTTTTTACAAAGAGAGATGATGTGATCTAATGGGAAGTGTGTTATGTACAGCAGAGCTAACTTTCCAACTACTGAAGTTCACACTCTCAGGAAAGTTAAAGGGACAGCAGACACCTTGAGATGTGTAGATAATGGGCTCCATATAACCACGGCCGGACGGACAAATGTGGATATTTTCTCCCCTTTCCACCTGGCAGCTCAGCCAGAGGGCCGGATACACTGTGTACGTATTTATCATTGCACAAGCTGCTATTTGTGCAATGCCACCCCATGCTCGTGTGCGGCCTGTAAAACCCCCCGTTGAAGAAGACTGGGGGGGGGGGATTGAGAAATGCCACTTAGAAGTTGGCGTAGTAGGTTAAGAAGCCGCGGTCTGATGAAGGTGTTCCAAAGTTGCATTCACAGCTTCTTAAATGGAGCCCTAACTGTTTAGTTATGTGTAATGAAACTGTTTATACAATATATTTTCATTACTTATTTGCACCCTTGTCATGTAATTTAACTCTGAAAAACTGAGCAATTTCTAATTCTTAGAACATGGAACCCACCCTGCTGACGTCTCAAGGAGAACCCTGCTACATATATGCCCCTGATTGTTTTTTTTTTTATCAGATAACAACTGAAAACCAATGCATTTTATATTCATTTTATGACTAAATCCCAGATTGGCTCCTCCAAATAAGGCAAATGATGGGTGGAGTTTAGCTGTTGAAAAATAATTACAGTAAAAAGGATGTTAATTTCTTTTAAAAATGTTTAGATTTGGCTGATATGTTATTCTATAGCAACACAACAGAAACGTCTTGTAGTTACAGGGTGTTTTCTGTCCCTTTAATGTGTATGTAATTTATTGCAGTTTACAGTTATGTCTATTTCCTCTACTCATGTATCATGTGACAGCCATCAGCCAATCACAAATGCATATATGTATATTCTGTGAATTCTTGTGCATGCTCAGCAGGAGCTGGTGACTCAAAAAGTGTAAATATAAAAAGACTTTGCACAATTTGTTAATGGAAATTTGTTTAAAGAAATTTGTTAAAAATTGCTGCTCTATCTTAACCCTTTGAGTGCTAAGCACTTTGCCACCTGGGTGCTAAGCTGATTTAAGTTTTTGTTTATTTTTTTAAATATATTTTTTGTAACTTTTTTTTCAGATCCCCAACACTTACACCATTGGAAAGGCTAGGCGATTACCTTTCCAACGGTGGATCTTGGGGGCTGTAGCTGCTTAGATGCCTGAGATACGCAGGCCCATTTATCAAGCTCCATACGGAGCTTGAAGGGCCATGTTTCTGGCGAGTCTTCAGACTCGCCAGAAACAGCAGTTATGAAGCAGCGGTCTAAAGACCGCTGCTCCATAACCCTGTCCGTCTGCTCTGAGCAGGCGGACAGGAATCGCCGGAAATCAACCCGATCGAATACGATCGGGTTGATTGACACCTCCCTGCTGGCGGCCGATTGGCCGCGAGTCAGCAGGGGGCGGCGTTGCACCAGCAGCTCTTGTGAGCTGCTGGTGCAATGTTAAATGCGGAGAGCGTATTGCTCTCCGCATTTAGCGAGGTATTGCGGACCTGATCCGCAGTGTCGGATCAGGTCCGCAAGACCTTTGATAAATTGGGGCCACAGGCTTCTAAGCAGCATGCCCCCTTTCCCTATACTTGTCATTGTCATTTTTAAATAAAGTTGCGCAGTGACGTCATCACGTCATTGCGTGTGACATCACTGCGCAAAACGTGAAGCCCCGGCGATGCCTGTCACTATACAGGCCTGATCGCCGGGGTAGGAGCAGGTGGGAGCCCCCAGGTTCTCTGAGCCATCGTTAGCACCTGAGTGGGAAACTCTGCGATTGCTCAGAGCGGTCGTTAGCACTGAAAGGGTTAATCATGAAAGTTTAATTTTGACTTGCGTGTCCCTTTAAGGTATATTACCTCAGCTGTCTGATACAGCAAAATATTACATTGTTACATTTAATAAATGTTGAATGTTCAAATTCCAATGGAAACTATAATAAAAATATTATACGAATGTTGTCACTTTGTGTCTGTTTTGTGCCATAAAAAATGCTACATTGTAAAGATGGTGAGTGATTGCAAATGCACAAATCGGGCGAGATTACATATGCGGCGCAAACTTCAGCGTAACTGCTGAAACCTGCATCGCCGTAATTTCACCCTGCACTTCAGGGAATCACATAAACTCCGTAAGTCGGATAAACTAGCGATGTCCAGAAATGTACGGAAATACACCTTTCTGGAGTCGCCAGTGACTTACGGCAGTTTAGAAACTGACGGTGCCTAAGAAAATTTTAAAAAAAGTTCAAATCTCCCTTAAAAGTCTAACCCTTAAAGGGACAGTCTACACCAAAACTTTTCTTATTTAAAAAGATAGATAATCCCTTTATTACCCATTCCTCGTTTTTGCATAACCAACAGAGTTATATTAATACACTTTTTACCTCTGTGATTACCTTGTATCTAACCCTCTGCAGACTGCCCCTTATCTAAGTGCTTTTGACAGACATGCAGTGTAGTCAATCAGTGAAGACTCCTAAATAACTTCACGGTAGTGAGCACAGTGTTATCTATATGACACACATGAACTAACACTGTCTAACTATGAAAAACTTTCAAAATGCTCTGAGCTAGGAGGCGGTTTTCAACGGTTTAGAAATCAGTTTGAGCCTAGCTAGGTTTAACTTTTCAAAAATACCACCAAGGGAACAAAGCAAATTTGATGATAAAAGTAAATTGGAAAGTTGTTTAAAATTGCATGCCCTATCTGAATCATGAAAGTTTAGTTTTTACTTTACTGTCCCTTTAAAAAATAAACCCAACACGTCAAAACCCCTGTATCCGCAATCCCGCCACATCGCAACTAATAATAAAAGTATTAACCCCTAAACTGCCAACCCCCCACAACGCAATATACCTAATTAAACTATTAACCCCTAATCCGCCATTCACCCTCATCGCAATCTACCTAATAAAAGTATTAACCACTAATCCGCCATCCCCCCACATTGCAAAATAACTAATTATGCTATTAACCCCTGAACCGCCAACCCCCCACATCGCAATAAACCTAATTAATCTATTAACTCCTAAACGCCAACACCCCACAACGCAAATAACTAATTTAATTACTAAGCCCGCTAACCTAACACCCCCTAAATTAACCTCAATTACCTAAAATTTAAAAAATACTAAATTACAATTAAAATAAAAATCCTAACATTACTTTAACAATAAAAAAACTAAGTTTAAATTAATCTAAAATTAGCGAAAATAAAAAAGTCTAACATTACATTAAAAAAAAATAAACCAAATTATCAAAAATAAAAAAATTAAACCTAATCCCTATGAAAATAAAAAAAAAACCTCAAAGTAAAAACTCCCCCTAATCTAAACTAAACTACCAATAGCCCTTAAAAGGGCCTTTTGTAGGGCATTACCCTAAGTTAAACAGCTCTTTTACATTTAAAAAATACTAAACCCCCCCCTAACAATAAAACCCAGCACCAACCAAACCCCCCAAAATAAAAAAAAACTAACACTAAAAAAAACTAAACTACCCATTGCCCTTAAAGGGACATTTGTATGGGCATTGCCCTTAAAATGGCATTTAGCTCTTTTACTAGCTCTTTTTTAGCCCATTTAATCCCTAATCTAAAAAAAAAAAAAGAAAAAGCAAAAGAAAAAAGAAAAAAGTCTATCCCCCAAATAGGTACTCACCGTTCCTGAAGTCCGGCGGAGGTCTTTTTCCAGGATCAAGCAGACGCAGAGCGAAGGTGAACGCGGAACAAGACCGGTGACCGTGGAGCCATCCAGCGTGGAGATCCTCTTCGTACAGTCACCGTCACACATTGAGGATTGAATGCAAGGTACCCATTTAAAAATTATTTGAACAGCCAATAGGATTTCAGTAGCTCTCATCCTATTGGGTGATTTGAAGATTTCAGCCAATAGGAATGCAAAATACCACAAATATAAAATGGGTACCTTGCATTCAATCCTCAGTGTGCGTTGGCAATCGTATGAAGAGGATCCTACAATCTAGATGGATACACGGCTGGCGTTCTTGCTCCGCGGTCACCTCCGCTTCCCGCCGCCTTCGCCCTGGATGAAGATAGAAGAGGTCCCCAAGAAGGAAGAAGATGTCACCGCCTGGAAGAAGAACTTTACCGCCTGGAAGAAGACTTTCTCCACCGGACTTCAGGAACGGTGAGTACCTATTTGGGGGTTAGACTTATGCTTTATTTTTATTTTTTTGGGGGTGTCTTTATTTTTTAGATTAGGGATTTTTTTTTATTTTCATGGGCTGCAAAAGAGCTGATTGTCCTTTTAAGGGTAATGTCCATACAAATGCCCCTTTAGAGGCAATGGGTATCAGGTTTTTTTAGTTGTATTTTTTTTTTCTATTTTGGGGGGTTTGGTGGGTGGGGCATTTTACTGTTGGGGGGACTTAGTATTTTTTATGTAAAAGAGCTGATTAATTTAGGGTTATGCCCTACAAAAGGCCCTTTTAAGGGCTATTGGTATTTCAGTTTAGTTAATTTTATTTTGGGGGGCTTTTTGTTTTCATAGGGGTATTAGATTAGGTTTAATTGTTTTATTTTTAATAATTTGGTTTATTTTTTTTCTGTAATTTTAGACTTTTTATTTTTTGTAATTTTAGATTTATTTATTTTAATTTAATTATTTTAATAAAGTACTGTTAAGATTTTTTATTTTCATTTTAACTTTGTATTTTATTATTTTATGTGATTGGGGTTAATTTAGGGGGTGTTAGGTTAGGGGGCTTAGTGATTAATCAGTTTATTGCATTGTGTGGAGTTGGTGGTTTAGGGGATAATAGGTTAATTAGGTTTGTTGCATTGTGGAGAGTTGGCAGTTTAGGGGTAAATAGGTTAATAAGGTTTAGTGTGTTGTGGGGGGGTGGCGGATTAAAGGGTTAATACATTTATTAGGCAGTTTGCGATGTGGGGGGATGGATGACTGATTAGGGGTTAATACATTTATTAGGCCATTTGCAATTTGGGGGGATGGTGGATTAGGGGTTAATACATTTATTAGGTAGATTGTGATGTGGTGGTTGGCAAATTAGGGGTTAATAGATTTTATTTAGTTATTGTGGTGGGGGGATGACAGTTGACAGGTAGATATTGCACATGCGTTAGGTGTTAGTTAGAACTTTCAGGACGTTACAGTACTTATATATTCAGCGCAAGGCTTGCTGAGACTGCCTATGTGTAGAAATGTGAAAATTAAGTAAAGTTTCTCCATTTTCGCCGCGTAAGTCCTTGCGCTGAATATATGATACCGATTTGCGACGCGGTTCTATGTTAGTTTATGGGGGTAAAATAGCGGACGACGGGTGAAATATACGCGCCGCATTTATATTTGCGGTGCCGTATATGTGATAGCAATACCCGACTAAAAACTGGCGACGCCGCATATGTAATCTGGCCCCAGATCAGAAAAGCTCAGAGCTCTCTACTGGTACTTTGCTGCCCTCTGCTGGATCTATTAAATACTGTTTCTACTAGTTTGCTTTTTTTTGTGAGTCACAGACAGTAGCAATTAAAACAGATTTTACAGATACTTTATTTATGCCCCAGCTGTCTAGTGGTTTGTTATTTAAATCAAGCATTATGATCTAAGTAACAAGATCATTATTGCAGGTTAATTATATTAGTGAAAATCTGGGCGCTTAGTTGCAGGGATGGCCAAATGGCAGCCCGTGGGACACATGCAATCCTATGATATATATTTTTTGCAACCCCTGTAAAACAGCAGAACTAAGAGTGTGTGCCTTAATGTGTAGCCCCAGGACAAATGGAACTAACAATGTGTGTTTTGGGGACTTCTGGTAGGTAGGTAACCAAGGCCATCTGTTATAATTTGTGGGTTTAATACCCAGATATGTAAATACATTTAAAAAAATAAGTCTTCTAAAATAGTAATCTGCACATCCTATATTAGGAGGTTGGCCATTACACTTTTATTAAATCAGAGAAGGGCTGCTCCTGACTTACAAACTTATCTAAGTACATGGGCTTTACTTTCTTTCATGAGTAAGATATAGCAGTCGTTTTAACCCCTTAGTGACCACAGCACTTTTTAATTTTCTTACTGTTAGGGACCAGGGCTATTTCTACATTTCTGCGGTGTTTGTGTTTAGCTGTAATTACTCATTGACTTTACCCACACATTTTTCTCGCCATTAAATGGACTTTCTAAAGATACCATTATTCTCATCATAACTTATGATTTACTATAAAACATAAATAAAATATGATAAAAAAATGAAAAAAACACAATTTTTTCTAACTTTAACTCCCAAAATCTGTTACACATCTACAACCACCAAAAAACACCCATGCTAAATAGTTTCTAAATTTTGTCCTGAGTTTAGAAATGCCAAATGTTTACATGTCTTTGCAAGTTATAGGGCAATAAATACAAGTAGCAGTTTGCTATTTCCAAACTTTTTTTTTTTTTCAAAATTAGTGATAGTTACATTGTAACCCTGATATCTGTTAGGAATCCCTGAATAACCCTTGACATGTATATATTTTTTTTTAGTAGACAATCTAAAGTATTGATTTAGGTCCATTTTGGTATATTTCATGCCACCATTTCACCGCCAAATGCGATCAAGTAAAAAAAATTGTTAACTTTTTCACAAACATTAGGTTTCTCACTTAAATTATTTACAAACAGCTTGTGCAATCATGGCACAAACGGTTGTAAATGCTTCTCTGGGATCCATTTTGTTCAGAAATAGCAGACATATATGGCTTTGGCATTGCTTTTTGGTAATTAGAAGGCCAATAAATGCTGCAGCGCACCACACTTGTATTATGCCCAGCAGTGAAGGGGTTAATTAGGTAGCTTGTAAGGTTAATTTTAGCTTTAGTGTAGATATCAGCCTCCCACCTGACACATCCCACCCCCTGATCCCTCCCTGACCCCTCTCAAACAGCTCCCTTCCCTCCCCCACCCCACATTCCCACAATTGTCACCATCATCTTAAGTACTGGCAGAAAGTCTGCCAGTACTAAAATAAAAGGCTTTTTTTTAACCATATATATCCTGCATTGTAGGATCCCCCCCTAATCCCCCAACCTCCCTGATCCCCCCCAAACAGTTCTCTAACCCTCCCACCTCTACATATTTGTCGCTATCTTAAGGTACTGACAGTTGTCTAAAAAAAGAAATTATGAGGAGCGCTCACACAGGCTAAAGACAAATTACTTTATTATTACCACACATAAAAATCATAAACTTTAAAAATAGAGTGCGCACTCTTAAACACAAATTATATTAAAAGTGGATTGCATAAATTATTCTGATTAAAATATTCTATTAAACGACCTTAAAAATGACTTAGACCTAGATTTGGAGTTTGGCGTTAGCCGTGAAAACCAGCGTTAGAGGCTCCTAACGCTGGTTTTAGGCTACCGCCGGTATTTGGAGTCACTCAAAATAGGGTCTAACGCTCACTTTTCATCCGCGACTTTTCCATACCGCAGATCCCCTTACGTAAATTGCGTATCCTATCTTTTCAATGGGATCTTTCTAACTCCGGTATTTAGAGTCGTTTCTGAAGTGAGCGTTAGACATCTAACGACAAAACTCCAGCCGCAGGAAAAAAGTCAGTCGTTAAGAGCTTTCTGGGCTAACGCCGGTTTATAAAGCTCTTAACTACTGTGCTCTAAAGTACACTAACACCCATAAACTACCTATGCACCCCTAAACCGAGGTCCCCCCACATCGCCAACACTCGAATAATTTTTTTAACCCCTAATCTGCCGACCGCCACCTACGTTATCCTTATGTACCCCTAATCTGCTGCCCCTAACACCGCTGACCCCTATATTATATTTATTAACCCCTAATCTGCCCCCCTCAACGTCGCCTCCACCTGCCTACACTTATTAACCCCTAATCTGCCGACCGGACCTGAGTGCTACTATAATAAAGTTATTAACCCCTAATCCGCCTCACTAACCCTATAATAAATAGTATTAACCCCTAATCTGCCCTCCCTAACATCGCCGACACCTAACTTCAATTATTAACCCCTAATCTGCCGACCGGAGCTCACCGCTATTCTAATAAATGTATTAACCCCTAAAGCTAAGTCTAACCCTAACACTAACACCCCCCTAAGTTAAATATAATTTAAATCTAACGAAATAAATTAACTCTTATTAAATAAATTATTCCTATTTAAAGATAAATACTTACCTGTAAAATAAACCGTAATATAGCTACAATATAAATTATAATTATATTATAGCTATTTTAGGATTAATATTTATTTTACAGGTAACTTTGTATTTATTTTAACCAGGTACAATAGCTATTAAATAGTTAAGAACTATTTAATAGCTAAAATAGTTAAAATAATTACAAATTTACCTGTAAAAGAAATCCTAACCTAAGTTACAATTAAACCTAACACTATACTATCAATAAATTAATTAAATAAACTACCTACAATTACCTACAATTAACCTAACACTACACTATCAATAAATTAATTAAATACAATTCCTACAAATAAATACAATTAAATAAACTTGCTAAAGTACAAAAAATAAAAAAGAACTAAGTTACAAAAAATAAAAAAATATTTACAAACATAAGAAAAATATTACAACAATTTTAAACTAATTACACCTACTCTAAGCCCCCTAATAAAATAACAAAGCCCCCCAAAATAAAAAAATGCCCTACCCTATTCTAAATAACTAAAGTTCAAAGCTCTTTTACCTTACCAGCCCTGAACAGGGCCCTTTGCGGGGCATGCCCCAAAGAATTCAGCTCTTTTGCCTGTAAAAAAAAATACAATACCCCCCCAACATTACAACCCACCACCCACATACCCCTAATCTAACCCAAACCCCCCTTAAATAAACCTAACACTAAGCCCCTGAAGATCTTCCTACCTTGTCTTCACCTCACCGGGTTCACCGATCTGTCCAGAAGAGCTCCTCCGATGTCCTGATCCAAGCCCAAGCGGGGGGCTGAAGAGGTCCATGATCCGGATGAAGTCTTCATCCAAGCGGGAGCTGAAGAGGTCCATGATCCGGATGAAGTCTTCTATCAACGGCATCTTCAATCTTCTTTCTTCCGGATCCATCTTGCAGACCTCCGACGCGGAACATCCTGCTGGCCCGACGGACTAACGATGAATGACGGTTCCTTTAAGGGACGTCATCCAAGATGGCGTCCCTCGAATTCCGATTGGCTGATAGGATTCTATCAGCCAATCAGAATTAAGGTAGGAATATTCTGATTGGCTGATGGAATCAGCCAATCAGAATCAAGTTCAATCCGATTGGCTGATCCAATCAGCCAATCAGATTGAGCTCGCATTCTATTGGCTGTTCCGATCAGCCAATAGAATGCGAGCTCAATCTGATTGGCTGATCGGATCAGCCAATCGGATTGAACTTGATTCTGATTGGCTGATTCCATCAGCCAATCAGAATTTTCCTACCTTAATTCCGATTGGCTGATAGAATCCTATCAGCCAATCGGAATTCGAGGGACGCCATCTTGGATGACGTCCCTTAAAGGAACCGTCATTCGTCGTTAGTCCGTCAGGCCAGCAGGATGTTCAGCGTCGGAGGTCTGCAAGATGGATCCGGAAGAAAGAAGATTGAAGATGCCGTTGATAGAAGACTTCATCCGGATCATGGACCTCTTCAGCTCCCGCTTGGATGAAGACTTCAGCCGGATCATGGACCTCTTCAGCCCCCCGCTTGGGCTTGGATCAGGACATCGGAGGAGCTCTTCTGGACAGATCGGTGAACCCGGTGAGGTGAAGACAAGGTAGGAAGATCTTCAGGGGCTTAGTGTTAGGTTTATTTAAGGGGGGTTTGGGTTAGATTAGGGGTATGTGGGTGGTGGGTTGTAATGTTGGGGGGGGGTATTGTATTTTTTTTTACAGGCAAAAGAGCTGAATTCTTTGGGGCATGCCCCGCAAAGGGCCCTGTTCAGGGCTGGTAAGGTAAAAGAGCTTTGAACTTTAGTTATTTAGAATAGGGTAGGGCATTTTTTTTATTTTGGGGGTCTTTGTTATTTTATTAGGGGGTTTAGAGTAGGTGTAATTAGTTTAAAATTGTTGTAATATTTTTCTTATGTTTGTAAATATTTTTTTATTTTTTGTAACTTAGTTCTTTTTTATTTTTTGTACTTTAGCAAGTTTATTTAATTGTATTTATTTGTAGGAATTGTATTTAATTAATTTATTTATAGTGTAGTGTTAGGTTAATTGTAGGTAATTGTAGGTAGTTTATTTAATTAATTTATTGATAGTATATTGTTAGGTTTAATTGTAACTTAGGTTAGGATTTATTTTACAGGTAAATTTGTAATTATTTTAACTATTTTAGCTATTAAATAGTTCTTAACTATTTAATAGCTATTGTACCTGGTTAAAATAATTACAAAGTTGCCTGTAAAATAAATATTAATCCTAAAATAGCTATAATATAATTATAATTTATATTGTAGCTATATTAGGATTTATTTTACAGGTAAGTAATTTAGCTTTAAATAGGAATAATTTATTTAATAAGAGTTAATTAATTTCGTTAGATTAAAATTATATTTAATTTAGGGGGGTGTTAGTGTTAGGGTTAGACTTAGCTTTAGGGGTTAATACATTTATTAGAATAGCGGTGAGCTCCGGTCGGCAGATTAGGGGTTAATAATTGAAGTTAGGTGTCGGCGATGTTAGGGAGGGCAGATTAGGGGTTAATACTATTTATTATAGGGTTAGTGAGGCGGATTAGGGGTTAATAACTTTATTATAGTAGCGCTCAGGTCCGCTCGGCAGATTAGGGGTTAATAAGTGAAGGCAGGTGGAGGCGACGTTGTGGGGGGCAGATTAGGGGTTAATAAATATAATATAGGGGTCGGCGATGTTAGGGAAGCAGATTAGGGGTACATAGGGATAATGTAAGTAGCAGCGGTTTACGGAGCGGCAGATTAGGGGTTAATAATAATATGCAGGGGTCAGCGATAGCGGGGGCGGCAGATTAGGGGTTAATAAGTGTAAGGTTAGGGGTGTTTAGACTCGGGGTACATGTTAGAGTGTTAAGTGCAGACGTAGGAAGGGTTACCGCATAGCAAACAATGGGGCTGCGTTAGGAGCTGAACGCGGCTTTTTTGCAGGTGTTTGGTTTTTTTTCAGCTCAAACAGCTCCATTGTTTCCTATGGGGGAATCGTGCACGAGCACGTTTTTGAGGCTGGCCGCGTCCGTAAGCAACTCTGGTATCGAGAGTTGAAGCTGCGTTAAAAATGCTCTACGCTCCTTTTTTGGAGCCTAACGCAGCCATTCTGTGGACTCTCAATACCAGAGTTATTTTTATGGTGCGGCCAGAAAAAAAGCCGGCGTTAGTTTTTCGGGTTGTTACCGACAAAACTCCAAATCTAGCCGTTAGTCTCTTAGACCTAGATTTGGAGTTTGGCGTTAGCCGTGAAAACCAGCGCTAGAGGCTCCTAACGCTGGTTTTAGGCTACCGCCGGTATTTGGAGTCACTCAAAATAGGGTCTAACGCTCACTTTTCAGCCGCGACTTTTCCATACCGCAGATCCCCTTACGTAAATTGCGTATCCTATCTTTTCAATGGGATCTTTCTAACTCCGGTATTTAGAGTCGTTTCTGAAGTGAGAGTTAGACATCTAACGACAAAACTCCAGCCGCAGGAAAAAAGTCAGTAGTTAAGAGCTTTCTGGGCTAACGCCGGTTTATAAAGCTCTTAACTACTGTGCTCTAAAGTACACTAACACCCATAAACTACCTATGCACCCCTAAACCGAGGTCCCCCCACATCGCCAACACTCGAATAATTTTTTTTAACCCCTAATCTGCCGACCGCCACCTACGTTATCCTTATGTACCCCTAATCTGCTGCCCCTAACACCGCCGACCCCTGTATTATATTTATTAACCCCTAATCTGCCCCCCACAATGTCGTCTCCACCTACCTACACTTATTAACCCCTAATCTGCCGACCGCAAAGCGCCGCCACCTACGTTATCCTTATGTACCCCTAATCTGCTGCCCCTAACACCGCCGACCCCTATATTATATTTATTAACCCCTAATCTGCCCCCCTCAACGTCGCCTCCACCTGCCTACACTTATTAACCCCTAATCTGCCGACCGCAAAGCGCCGCCACCTACGTTATCCTTATGTACCCCTAATCTGCTGCCCCTAACACCGCCGACCCCTATATTATATTTATTAACCCCTAATCTGCCCCCCTCAACGTCGCCTCCACCTGCCTACACTTATTAACCCCTAATCTGCCGACCGGACCTGAGCGCTACTATAATAAAGTTATTAACCCCTAATCCGCCTCACTAACCCTATAATAATTAGTATTAACCCCTAATCTGCCCTCCCTAACATCGCCGACACCTAACTTAAATTATTAACCCCTAATCTGCCGACCGGAGCTCACCGCTATTCTAATAAATGTATTAACCCCTAAAGCTAAGTCTAACCCTAACACTAACACCCCCCTAAGTTAAATATAATTTAAATCTAACGAAATTAATTAACTCTTATTAAATAAATTATTCCTATTTAAAGCTAAATACTTACCTGTAAAATAAATCCTAATATAGCTACAATATAAATTATAATTATATTATAGCTATTTTAGGATTAATATTTATTTTACAGGTAACTTTGTATTTATTTTAACCAGGTACAATAGCTATTAAATAGTTAAGAACTATTTAATAGCTAAAATAGTTAAAATAATTACAAATTTACCTGTAAAAGAAATCCTAACCTAAGTTACAATTAAACCTAACACTATACTATCAATAAATTAATTAAATAAACTACCTACAATTACCTACAATTAACCTAACACTACACTATCAATAAATTAATTAAATACAATTCCTACAAATAAATACAATTAAATAAACTTGCTAAAGTACAAAAAATAAAAAAGAACTAAGTTACAAAAAATAAAAAAATATTTACAAACATAAGAAAAATATTACAACAATTTTAAACTAATTACACCTACTCTAAGCCCCCTAATAAAATAACAAAGACCCCCAAAATAAAAAAATGCCCTACCCTATTCTAAATAACTAAAGTTCAAAGCTCTTTTACCTTACCAGCCCTGAACAGGGCCCTTTGCGGGGCATGCCCCAAAGAATTCAGCTCTTTTGCCTGTAAAAAAAAATACAATACCCCCCCCAACATTACAACCCACCACCCACATACCCCTAATCTAACCCAAACCCCCCTTAAATAAACCTAACACTAAGCCCCTGAAGATCTTCCTACCTTGTCTTCACCTCACCGGGTTCACCGATCTGTCCAGAAGAGCTCCTCCGATGTCCTGATCCAAGCCCAAGCGGGGGGCTGAAGAGGTCCATGATCCGGATGAAGTCTTCATCCAAGCGGGAGCTGAAGAGGTCCATGATCCGGATGAAGTCTTCTATCAACGGCATCTTCAATCTTCTTTCTTCCGGATCCATCTTGCAGACCTCCGACGCGGAACATCCTGCTGGCCCGACGGACTAACGATGAATGACGGTTCCTTTAAGGGACGTCATCCAAGATGGCGTCCCTCGAATTCCGATTGGCTGATAGGATTCTATCAGCCAATCAGAATTAAGGTAGGAATATTCTGATTGGCTGATGGAATCAGCCAATCAGAATCAAGTTCAATCCGATTGGCTGATCCAATCAGCCAATCAGATTGAGCTCGCATTCTATTGGCTGTTCCGATCAGCCAATAGAATGCGAGCTCAATCTGATTGGCTGATCGGATCAGCCAATCGGATTGAACTTGATTCTGATTGGCTGATTCCATCAGCCAATCAGAATTTTCCTACCTTAATTCCGATTGGCTGATAGAATCCTATCAGCCAATCGGAATTCGAGGGACGCCATCTTGGATGACGTCCCTTAAAGGAACCGTCATTCGTCGTTAGTCCGTCAGGCCAGCAGGATGTTCAGCGTCGGAGGTCTGCAAGATGGATCCGGAAGAAAGAAGATTGAAGATGCCGTTGATAGAAGACTTCATCCGGATCATGGACCTCTTCAGCTCCCGCTTGGATGAAGACTTCAGCCGGATCATGGACCTCTTCAGCCCCCCGCTTGGGCTTGGATCAGGACATCGGAGGAGCTCTTCTGGACAGATCGGTGAACCCGGTGAGGTGAAGACAAGGTAGGAAGATCTTCAGGGGCTTAGTGTTAGGTTTATTTAAGGGGGGTTTGGGTTAGATTAGGGGTATGTGGGTGGTGGGTTGTAATGTTGGGGGGGGGTATTGTATTTTTTTTTACAGGCAAAAGAGCTGAATTCTTTGGGGCATGCCCCGCAAAGGGCCCTGTTCAGGGCTGGTAAGGTAAAAGAGCTTTGAACTTTAGTTATTTAGAATAGGGTAGGGCATTTTTTTTATTTTGGGGGTCTTTGTTATTTTATTAGGGGGTTTAGAGTAGGTGTAATTAGTTTAAAATTGTTGTAATATTTTTCTTATGTTTGTAAATATTTTTTTATTTTTTGTAACTTAGTTCTTTTTTATTTTTTGTACTTTAGCAAGTTTATTTAATTGTATTTATTTGTAGGAATTATATTTAATTAATTTATTTATAGTGTAGTGTTAGGTTAATTGTAGGTAATTGTAGGTAGTTTATTTAATTAATTTATTGATAGTATATTGTTAGGTTTAATTGTAACTTAGGTTAGGATTTCTTTTACAGGTAAATTTGTAATTATTTTAACTATTTTAGCTATTAAATAGTTCTTAACTATTTAATAGCTATTGTACCTGGTTAAAATAATTACAAAGTTGCCTGTAAAATAAATATTAATCCTAAAATAGCTATAATATAATTATAATTTATATTGTAGCTATATTAGGATTTATTTTACAGGTAAGTAATTTAGCTTTAAATAGGAATAATTTATTTAATAAGAGTTAATTAATTTCGTTAGATTAAAATTATATTTAATTTAGGGGGGTGTTAGGGTTAGACTTAGCTTTAGGGGTTAATACATTTATTAGAATAGCGGTGAGCTCCGGTCGGCAGATTAGGGGTTAATAATTGAAGTTAGGTGTCGGCGATGTTAGGGAGGGCAGATTAGGGGTTAATACTATTTATTATAGGGTTAGTGAGGCGGATTAGGGGTTAATAACTTTATTATAGTAGCGCTCAGGTCCGCTCGGCAGATTAGGGGTTAATAAGTGAAGGCAGGTGGAGGCGACGTTGTGGGGGGCAGATTAGGGGTTAATAAATATAATATAGGGGTCGGCGATGTTAGGGAAGCAGATTAGGGGTACATAGGGATAATGTAAGTAGCAGCGGTTTACGGAGCGGCAGATTAGGGGTTAATAATAATATGCAGGGGTCAGCGATAGCGGGGGCGGCAGATTAGGGGTTAATAAGTGTAAGGTTAGGGGTGTTTAGACTCGGGGTACATGTTAGAGTGTTAAGTGCAGACGTAGGAAGGGTTACCGCATAGCAAACAATGGGGCTGCGTTAGGAGCTGAACGCGGCTTTTTTGCAGGTGTTTGGTTTTTTTTCAGCTCAAACAGCTCCATTGTTTCCTATGGGGGAATCGTGCACGAGCACGTTTTTGAGGCTGGCCGCGTCCGTAAGCAACTCTGGTATCGAGAGTTGAAGCTGCGTTAAAAATGCTCTACGCTCCTTTTTTGGAGCCTAACGCAGCCATTCTGTGGACTCTCAATACCAGAGTTATTTTTATGGTGCGGCCAGAAAAAAAGCCGGCGTTAGTTTTTCGGGTTGTTACCGACAAAACTCCAAATCTAGCCGTTAGTCTCTTAGACCTAGATTTGGAGTTTGGCGTTAGCCGTGAAAACCAGCGCTAGAGGCTCCTAACGCTGGTTTTAGGCTACCGCCGGTATTTGGAGTCACTCAAAATAGGGTCTAACGCTCACTTTTCAGCCGCGACTTTTCCATACCGCAGATCCCCTTACGTAAATTGCGTATCCTATCTTTTCAATGGGATCTTTCTAACTCCGGTATTTAGAGTCGTTTCTGAAGTGAGAGTTAGACATCTAACGACAAAACTCCAGCCGCAGGAAAAAAGTCAGTAGTTAAGAGCTTTCTGGGCTAACGCCGGTTTATAAAGCTCTTAACTACTGTGCTCTAAAGTACACTAACACCCATAAACTACCTATGCACCCCTAAACCGAGGTCCCCCCACATCGCCAACACTCGAATAATTTTTTTTAACCCCTAATCTGCCGACCGCCACCTACGTTATCCTTATGTACCCCTAATCTGCTGCCCCTAACACCGCCGACCCCTGTATTATATTTATTAACCCCTAATCTGCCCCCCACAATGTCGTCTCCACCTACCTACACTTATTAACCCCTAATCTGCCGACCGCAAAGCGCCGCCACCTACGTTATCCTTATGTACCCCTAATCTGCTGCCCCTAACACCGCCGACCCCTATATTATATTTATTAACCCCTAATCTGCCCCCCTCAACGTCGCCTCCACCTGCCTACACTTATTAACCCCTAATCTGCCGACCGCAAAGCGCCGCCACCTACGTTATCCTTATGTACCCCTAATCTGCTGCCCCTAACACCGCCGACCCCTATATTATATTTATTAACCCCTAATCTGCCCCCCTCAACGTCGCCTCCACCTGCCTACACTTATTAACCCCTAATCTGCCGACCGGACCTGAGCGCTACTATAATAAAGTTATTAACCCCTAATCCGCCTCACTAACCCTATAATAAATAGTATTAACCCCTAATCTGCCCTCCCTAACATCGCCGACACCTAACTTAAATTATTAACCCCTAATCTGCCGACCGGAGCTCACCGCTATTCTAATAAATGTATTAACCCCTAAAGCTAAGTCTAACCCTAACACTAACACCCCCCTAAGTTAAATATAATTTAAATCTAACGAAATTAATTAACTCTTATTAAATAAATTATTCCTATTTAAAGCTAAATACTTACCTGTAAAATAAATCCTAATATAGCTACAATATAAATTATAATTATATTATAGCTATTTTAGGATTAATATTTATTTTACAGGTAACTTTGTATTTATTTTAACCAGGTACAATAGCTATTAAATAGTTAAGAACTATTTAATAGCTAAAATAGTTAAAATAATTACAAATTTACCTGTAAAAGAAATCCTAACCTAAGTTACAATTAAACCTAACACTATACTATCAATAAATTAATTAAATAAACTACCTACAATTACCTACAATTAACCTAACACTACACTATCAATAAATTAATTAAATACAATTCCTACAAATAAATACAATTAAATAAACTTGCTAAAGTACAAAAAATAAAAAAGAACTAAGTTACAAAAAATAAAAAAATATTTACAAACATAAGAAAAATATTACAACAATTTTAAACTAATTACACCTACTCTAAGCCCCCTAATAAAATAACAAAGACCCCCAAAATAAAAAAATGCCCTACCCTATTCTAAATAACTAAAGTTCAAATCTCTTTTACCTTACCAGCCCTGAACAGGGCCCTTTGCGGGGCATGCCCCAAGAAGTTCAGCTCTTTTGCCTGTAAAAAAAAACTTACAATACCCAAGCCCACCAACATTACAACCCACCACCCACATACCCCTAATCTAACCCAAACCCCCCTTAAATAAACCTAACACTAAGCCCCTGAAGATCTTCCTACCTTGTCTTCACCTCACCGGGTTCAACGATCTGTCCAGAAGAGCTCCTCCGATGTCCTGATCCAAGCCCAAGCGGGGGGCTGAAGAGGTCCATGATCCGGCTGAAGTCTTCATCCAAGCGGGAGCTGAAGAGGTCCATGATCCGGATGAAGTCTTCATCCAAGCGGGAGCTGAAGAGGTCCATGATCCGGATGAAGTCTTCTATCAACGGCATCTTCAATCTTCTTTCTTCCGGATCCATCTTGCAGACCTCCGACGCGGAACATCCTGCTGGCCTGACGGACTAACGACGAATGACGGTTCCTTTAAGGGACGTCATCCAAGATGGCGTTCCTCGAATTCCGATTGGCTGATAGGATTCTATCAGCCAATCGAAATTAAGGTAGGAATATTCTGATTGGCTGATGGAATCAGCCAATCAGAATCAAGTTCAATCCGATTGGCTGATCCAATCAGCTAATCAGATTGAGCTCGCATTCTATTGGCTGATCGGAACAGCCAATAGAATGCGAGCTCAATCTGATTGGCTGATTGGATCAGCCAATCGGATTGAACTTGATTCTGATTGGCTGATTCCATCAGCCAATCAGAATATTCCTACCTTAATTCCGATTGGCTGATAGAATCCTATCAGCCAATCGGAATTCGAGGGACGCCATCTTTGATGACGTCCCTTAAAGGAACCGTCATTCGTTGTTAGTCCGTCGGGCCAGCAGGATGTTCCGCGTCGGAGGTCTGCAAGATGGATCCGGAAGAAAGAAGATTGAAGATGCCGTTGATAGAAGACTTCATCCGTATCATGGACCTCTTCAGCTCCCGCTTGGATGAAGACTTCATCTGGATCTTGGACCTCTTCAGCTCCCGCTTGGATGAAGACTTCAGCCGGATCATGGACCTCTTCAGCCCCCCGCTTGGGCTTGGATCAGGACATCGGAGGAGCTCTTCTGGACAGATCGTTGAACCCGGTGAGGTGAAGACAAGGTAGGAAGATCTTCAGGGGCTTAGTGTTAGGTTTATTTAAGGGGGGTTTGGGTTAGATTAGGGGTATGTGGGTGGTGGGTTGTAATGTTGGGGGGCTTGGGTATTGTATGTTTTTTTTTACAGGCAAAAGAGCTGAACTTCTTGGGGCATGCCCCGCAAAGGGCCCTGTTCAGGGCTGGTAAGGTAAAAGAGCTTTGAACTTTAGTTATTTAGAATAGGGTAGGGCATTTTTTTATTTTGGGGGTCTTTGTTATTTTATTAGGGGGCTTAGAGTAGGTGTAATTAGTTTAAAATTGTTGTAATATTTTTCTTATGTTTGTAAATATTTTTTTATTTTTTGTAACTTAGTTCTTTTTTATTTTTTGTACTTTAGCAAGTTTATTTAATTGTATTTATTTGTAGGAATTGTATTTAATTAATTTATTGATAGTGTAGTGTTAGGTTAATTGTAGGTAATTGTAGGTAGTTTATTTAATTAATTTATTGATAGTATAGTGTTAGGTTTAATTGTAACTTAGGTTAGGATTTATTTTACAGGTAATTTTGTAATTATTTTAACTAGGTAACTATTAAATAGTTCTTAACTATTTAATAGCTATTGTACATGGTTAAAATAATTACAAAGTTGCCTGTAAAATAAATATTAATCCTAAAATAGCTATAATATAATTATAATTTATATTGTAGCTATATTAGGATTTATTTTACAGGTAAGTATTTAGCTTTAAATAGGAATAATTTATTTAATATGAGTTAATTAATTTCGTTAGATTTAAATTATATTTATCTTAGGGGGGTGTTAGTGTTAGGGTTAGACTTAGCTTTAGGGGTTAATACATTTATTAGAATAGCGGTGAGCTCCGGTCGGCAGATTAGGGGTTAATAATTGAAGTTAGGTGTCGGCGATGCTAGGGAGGGCAGATTAGGGGTTAATACTATTTATTATAGGGTTAGTGAGGCGGATTAGGGGTTAATAACTTTATTATAGTAGCGCTCAGGTCCGGTCGGCAGATTAGGGGTTAATAAGTGTAGGCAGGTGGAGGCGACGTTGAGGGGGGCAGATTAGGGGTTAATAAATATAATATAGGGGTCGGCGATGTTAGGGCAGCAGATTAGGGGTACATAAGAATAATGTAAGTAGCGGCGATTTACGGAGCGGCAGATTAGGGGTTAATAATAATATGCAGGGGTCAGCGATAGCGGGGGCGGCAGATTAGGGGTTAATAAGTGTAAGGTTAGGGGTGTTTAGACTCGGGGTACATGTTAGAGTGTTAGGTGCAGACGTAGGAAGTGTTTCCGCATAGCAAACAATGGGGCTGCGTTAGGAGCTGAACGCGGCTTTTTTGCAGGTGTTAGGTTTTTTTTCAGCTCAAACAGCCCCATTGTTTCCTATGGGAGAATCGTGCACGAGCACGTTTTTGAGGCTGGCCGCTTGCGTAAGCAACTCTGGTATCGAGAGTTGAAGCTGCGTTAAAAATGCTCTACGCTCCTTTTTTGGAGCCTAACGCAGCCTTTATGTGGACTCTCAATACCAGAGTTATTTTTATGCTGCGGCCAGAAAAAAGCCGGCGTTAGTTTTTCGGGTCGTTACCGACAAAACTCCAAATCTAGCCGTTAACTTCCTTTATGTAAACAGCATGAAACTTTATAGGGAGGTTGAGCTTTATATCAATCAGTCCCTTGGACACAATTATGTCCTCTATTGGCCAATAGGATTTCTCTATTATTGTTATTAGTTATATTCAAATTGTAACGTTTTTTTACAAATTGAAACAATGTATTCCAAAAAACAGTGTTCGTTTTAAAGTTGTCTGCCAGTACCTAGTTTGTTACAAAATGTGCTTTTTTATGAAAAAAAAAATAAACCTCCAATTTTTCTGTAGTGTAGCTGCCCCCCTCAATACACTCCCCACCTCCCCCTCCCAGATGCCTTTCCCCAACACTTATTTCCCCCCTCCCTCACCCTCCATGAGGCTCCATCACAGTAGCATTTGCGCGCCCCCGCACATTCGCGTGTGTGCTCCCGCACCTTGTGCACGCACGCCCACTCCCTCTGATGGCGCTCCCGGATCCGGAACTCCTCTGCAGTGATGGGCCGCCCACCTGCCTCCCTCGTATCCCTCCGACGCCACAAATGATCGGCATCATCGCTGGCCGATGCCTAAAAAAGGGTATTGCACATTGCTGCAATACCCTGAAAGCATCTGGAGGTGATCACGATCACTTCCAGTGCTTGAAACCCGAAGACGTATCAGGCACATCCTTGGTCCTTAATTGTATTTTTTTGTAGGATGTTCCTGACAAGTCCTTAGTCGCCAAGGGGTTAAGCATCTTTCCCATTTACGTCTATTATCAATTTTTCAAACTATCTTTAGTTGAAAAGCAGGGACGTACATTTTGGAGGCGGCCTATTTCTAAAACACTATATAGCAACAGGTTTGCAAGAATGTTATACATTTACAAGAGCACTAGATGGCAGCACTATTTCCTGCCTTGTAGTGCTCCAGATACCTACCTAGGTATCTCTTCAATACAGAATACCATGGGAACAAAGCAAATTTTATAATAGAAGTCAATTAGAAACTTTTTTTTTTAAATGGAATGCCTAAATCACAAAAGAGAATATTTGGGTTTCATATCCCTTTAAGATTAAACCCCTTGTCCTCTTCAACATAACTATATTCTGGATTGCCCATATGATACTTACAGACAGAGATTCCACTTCTTTTAGACCAACTGACCTTGGCTTCAGCAACGTGTATTGAAATACACGCATACCTCAGAGATATTGCGGGTTTGGTTCTAGACCACCACAATAAAGCAGATATAGCAATAAAGTGAGTCACACTATTTGTATTATTTCCCAGTGCATATAAAAGTTATATTAATACTATACTGTAGTCTATTAAAGGGACATTCCAGAAAAAATGGGAATCTAGATTGATGCATTTTAGTTTTGACTAGAATCATTTGTGTAATATACAGTACATGTATTAGCAAAAATGCTAAGTATGCTCCGTGCACCAGCATTTTAAACACAGCACTTGATCACAGAGCCTAAGGTGCTTGTACCATCTGGTAATAACTCAATTTGTTAATTGCTGACATGATACTACAAGCCCCATTGGTGCTCTGAGCAGCTGCAGTATTTAAATCCTGGTGAACTGAGAATATCTAGCTATGCTTCACATGCACGTGCAGAGAAAAATGTTAACACTAAAACAGTGATCACTTTTACTGGAAGCATTTTTGCTAATACATGTATATTGTAAATACGCTTCTATTCAAATATGTAATTCATCTATGTGCGTTTAAATTAGCATTATGTCTAAAAAAAACCAATGTACATACTTTAATAAAAAAAACTTTATTGCTAAAAAATGCTAACCATCAGCGAGTCATAATCTTTTTGCTGGTGGTGTGTATATATAGGTGTGTATATATGTGTATTTGTGTGTATTTATGTGCTTATATGTTGGAAAAATGGCGCCGATAGACTTGTTCGACACAGAGTTTCCACAAACTTTCAATTTGCAAAAAGAGCAATATCTGCGAAGCGCAAAAAAAGGAGGTATGCCTGTAATCACATTTTACCTGTGTAGGATATGCTTAGGGCTCGATGACTGAAAGCTCTCTGGGCTGGGGAGATTATTAAAGAATGCTGTCAGTCCTTGTATTTCCCTGGTGGAATGATCTAAAGCCAATTTTTACCCTGAAAACAGGGTGTCTCGCTAATTTGTTTCTCGCTAATTTGAAACATCATACAAAACAAATATTTGAACCATTCACATAAAAATAAGCAGGGAAAAATTATATTAATAAAGGGACAGTATACACTCATTTTCATATAACTGCATGTAATAGACACTACTATAATTAAAGAATAAGATGCACAGATACTGATATAAAAATCCATGATAAAACGGTTTTAAAACTTACTTAGAAGCTCTCAGTTGAAAAGGTAGCTGGAAAGCCCACTGCAAGTGGGGAATAAGACACTCCCCCTCCCCCTTCTTTTGCATATGAAAAGACCCTTTACACAAACAGGAGCAAGCTGGAGTAGGTATCTGACAGTATTCTCATAAAACTTTGGGGCTTGGTTAGGAGTCTGAAAATCAGAGCAATATTATTTAAAAATAAGCAAAACTATACATTTAAAAAAACAAAAAACTTTATGGGCTATATGAATAGATCATCTACAAAACATTTATGCAAAGAAAAAAATAGTGTATAATGTCCCTTTAAGGTGCATCAAAAATTGTAACAAAATTCTTCACCAAAACTCGTATGTTAACAAAAAAGTAAAATTTGTGTGTAATTTACACAAGACTACAGAAATTTGAATTTATAAATACAAAATGCAAAGCGTAATTGTTGTTTTTTCGTAAAATGGGCTGAACATGGGCGTGTCATGGGCATATATGAAAATGTCTCTTTAATCCCATTGTAATTCTATAAAGATTTTTGCACTGCAGACCTCACAGTTTTTTCTCTTTAACTTAATGGTAGTGAGCTTTTCTCAAAAAAATACGAACACTTATAACCCCAATAGAAAAACAAATGCATACTAAAATATAGGCTGCTAAAAAATATAAAAATATAACCCCTAAACTTAACAACCCGCTAACTTTAAATTAAAATTACAACATCCCTATCTTAATATAAATTAAAACTTACCTCTAGAATTAAATTAAACTAATTTTAAACTATTAATTAACCTACCCTAACTATTATACTACAATTAAAGGGCCATAATACCCAAATGTTTAAACATTTGAAAGTGATGCAGTATAACTGTAAAAAACTGACTGTAACATATCACCTGAACATCTCTATGTAAAGAAGAAAGATATTTTACCTCAAAAGTTTCTCAGTAGCCACATCCCATTGTAAAGCACTTCAAAGCAGCAAATCAATATGTCTGTCCAGGGACAGCGGAAGGAGCGAGCTTACGTGCACTCTCACCTTATTTCCCTATTCAGCTTAAGGAAGTTTACAATGAAATCACAGTAAAAGAGTTCATGACCTCAGCACTGTTGTTGCTGATTGGCTGCTGTTCATTTCTTCATATTTTTTTTCTTTTTTACCTGCAGCTGAGTATAACTTTTTACACAGAACTTACTCTGCTGAGCTGAGGAAATTGTGAGGTAAAATATCTTCCTTTTTTACATAGAGATGCTCAGGTGATATTTTCCTGTCAGCTTTTTACAGTTATACTGCATCAGTTTCAAGTGATTTAGCATATGAGTATTATGTCCCTTTAATTTAAACTAGCAATTAAATAAACTAAATTACATATTATAAAAACCTAACTCTACTAAAATTATTTAAATATACTATTAAACCTTATTACAATTACCAAATTACAAAAACAAACAAACACTAAGTTACAAAAAACAAACAAACACTAAATTACGAAAAATAAAAAACCACATTATCAAAAATAAAAAAGAATTACACCTAATCTAATAGCCCTATCAAAATAAAAAAGCCACCCAAAATAAAAAAGCCCTAGTCTACAATAAAAGGGCCTTTTGTGGGGCATTGCCCCAAAGAAATCAGCTCTTTTACCTGTAAAAAAAAATACAAACACCCCCCAACAGTAAAACCCACCACCCAACCAACCAACCCCCCCAAATAAAAAACCTATCTAAAATAACCTAAGCTCCCCAATGCCCTGAAAAGAGCATTTGTATGGGCATTGCCCTTAAAAGGACATTAAGCTCTTTTACATGCAAAGACCCTAATCTAAAAATAAAACCCACCCAAAAAACCCTTAAAAAAACCTAACACTGGGGGGCGGAGTCTGGCCACGCTAGGAGATGGCAGCTTGCTAGAAGGGCTCCTGTCTTCTAGACCGAAGAAAAGCTAATTTTGATGGCATAAATCCCTAATCTTCTACCCTTTTGATACCTAACGATCCCTCCTCAAGATAGACACAGCCCATGTGGATCCTGATCTAACTATCCGGGAGGAGAGGTACTCTGTTCATGGCCTAAGTGCACAGGGCCTGAGACGCACCGGAGGGAGCTGATATTACCGCAGTGATTGTAAGACAGAGGAGAGATGGGATCCGGCTGGGGGCAGGCACGCTGACCGCATTGCCCAGTAACAAATATCGGGAGACACGGAGGAGAACAATAATTGCCGCGAGGACTCTGGTTGCAGTGGGTGAGGCTGACATATTTACACGTGAGCTCCCGGGGCGCCCCCCTTTTACCGCAGGTCGGAGGGAGGGAGGGAGGGAGGGCATTATTACAACTTCTCCCGACAGCTGCAAATAAAATAAACTGCCTTTATAAACCTAGGGCTGTACACCTTCAGATGGAAATATAATTAATAATCCTAAGGTGTCATTTAACTTCAATAGCTGCGCCACAAGTTATAGAAAGGGAGAGGAGACTACAACATATCAGCTTCACTGTGAACAAGACTCCCTCTCACCTCCCCAATCACACTTATAACAAGGGCGCAATAGGCAGTATAAAACCAGTTTCTGCTTTGGTTTGCCTTGTTCACCTCTTTCACCCTCAGTTAGCACAATAACTTATGTATTATATCTATGAGTTTTATAGAGATGCGTGCCTGAGACAGCTTTCTCCCCAACCACATGGCCTGTGAATAGGTTGGCTTGCCTGCTTCAGCAAAGATAGTCAGAGGACATTCTCCCTAACCTCATCAAGTCGCCTTGAGCAGAAGCTTATTTCTACCTCCCTTACTACACACAGGGGGATACACACATCTGTTTCAGGGTCACATCACGAGAGACCAGGGGATGCCTTACAAGAGGCAGACTAAAGGAGACAAAACACCTTCCTCTAAAACTCTTAATCAGTACCTAGTGCCCAAGGATTCACTTACTCCAAACAGAGAAGAATCTACAGATTCAATAGCCTCTAAGGCAGTAACAAGTGACATGGAAGCACCAGACTTAAGCTCCTTTATAACAAAAAAAGACATAACTCATTTGTCCTCCAAAGATGACATTAAAGTTGTACTTCATGAAATGAGGACTCTTTTTGGAGATCTGCGAAAAGATCTGGGGGCTATGGAGAAGAGAGTTGGGACATTGGAAACAAATCATACTGCTTTAACTACTGAAGTTCAATCTAACACAGCTGGAATCCAGGAATTAGATAATAGGGTATATCTGCTCTCTGAAAAGCTGGAGGACCTAGAAAATAGGACTCGCCGAAATAACCTTAGAATAAGGGGAGTTGCAGAGACCATTTTCCCCCCGGCAATAGAAGGTTATCTTCAGGCCCTATTTAGAGTAATTAAAGATAACCCCTCTGGCGAAGACATCCAAATAGAGAGGGCTCATAGAGCCCTGAGACCTAAACCTCCTCCTAAAGCCCTGCCACGAGATATAATTGCTAAATTCCTTAAATACAAATATCTGTGATGTGCAAGAGCAAAACACCCAATTATGCACGCAGGAGAGGAGATACAGTTATACACGGATCTCTCTCCCACCACTCTTCAGAAGAGAAGGGAACTGTCCACCGTCACCAACATCTTGAAATTGCACAAAATACAATACAGATGGGGATTCCCGGTTTCGTTAATAGCCTCAGCCAACAATATAACGGCTATTTACCGCCCTGGGTCGGATCTCAACCTATGCTACAGGGAACTCTCAATACCAGCTTCTCCCGACAGATGTGTTTCTCTGATTGGTGACAACAACATCCAGGCCTCTTCATCATCCTCAAGAGACTCCTCAACCCCAAGCTGACTCTCTTCTAACGCCTCAATGAGGCTATCTAAGTTTCGATCTTAACCTGAGGGCTTGCTCCTTCTACACTGTATCGGCAATAGGCGACCTGGTCTGTTGTTATTCTGGCCTCAACTTGTTTCAACACCTGACTCTTGGACACAGTGGGGCGGAGGGAGTTGAAACATACTCACTTGCCCCTCCAACCTATGTAGTATCCTTTTTTGGTGCTCTCTTCTTTGGGCCTATAGCAGCAAATAGACCTGACCTGTTCTCAGATTTTTTTTAATTGTGTCACACTGTTCTTGAAAAATGTTTTGATCTTTGCTTTAAGTGCCTTTTTCTCCCCTATTCAGGTTCTCGGCTACAAAGAAGGGGTAAGAAGAGTTTATATACAGCAGAATAGTTGAACAGTTACTTGTTGTTTACCATTGTTAGTGATGTTATTTGCATTGCTTTGATTGTTTACTGTTTATACATATGTCAAAATAGGTCTACCTACTAATACTCCCCTAACAGTTGGCGCACAGCAAATGCTTTCACTTCCTCCCTGTTTGTAATACCCATAAATTGGTAGAGCAACCTCTTCACATATATACTAACCCTAACTTCTTATCATCAGTGTCCCACCCCCTCTCCTAAAATATCAAAATATCAGATACAAGTGTACCCTAACACAGGAGCCTCTTGTGAGGATCCCTCAGTCTGAACCGAGATGTTTCCGAGACACATGTGCTCTACACCAGGGATGCCTTGAGGAACGTGGAATTCCACATTGCGCAAGCTGGGTATCCCCTGAGTTTCTTCTCCCTCCTCTTTTTACCCCCCCGCCTTCCCCCCCATATTGCCTTCCCTCCCCTCCCATTTGTGCCATCAATAAAAACGCCCTCTTTTTTACACTCTCCACATATTCGGTTATGAAGACACTACCCCATTTTTGCTACCCTTTCACAAGACAAGGGTGCACGCTCCTCTCTTGGAGCTCTACCTTTCTGTTCCCTCTATTCCCCTTTGTTGGTCCCCTTTACTCGTATACTAACTCTTATCAGCTGTTAACTGTCTCAGTGCTTCCCTTTATTACCTGCTATTTTATTCTTCTGATTCTGCTTATTCTTCCTCCTATTCTTTTTGCTCCCCCCCCCCCCTTTTTTTTTTTTTTCTCTTCTCCTCTCCCCCCCCCCCCCCCCCCCACTATGCAGCGCAGCAGATTTGGTGAACACTGTCTTAGGCTAACTTCTATAAATGCAAAGGGCCTTAACAGCCCGGGCAAACGCTCGATTGCTCTCCGAGAACTAAACAAATTAAAAACCCAAATTATTCTATTACAGGAAACCCATTTTCAGAGGGGTAAAGAACCGAATTGGGTCCCTAAGCATTTTCCCATATCCATCTTTGCCTCCGGTCCTGATAAAAAAAGTGGAGTGGGAATTCTTATTCATAAAACACTCCCCACCTAACCAAAGACCCAAAGGGACGTTTCATCCTCTTAGTGGGCACACTACACGGCTAACCCCTCACTATTCTAAACGTATACGCACCAAACACTGCCCAGGATAAATTCCTTAAACATGTACTGAACCTCTTATTAGACAACGCTAAGGGAGTGGTTTTTCTGGCCGGTGATTTCAATCTTGGCATTAATCCACTTGTGGACACCTCAAAGGGAACCACTAGTGTACCTAGCTCAGTTCTTAAGAAAGTGAGATCTGCCCTAACCACACACGCCCTACATGACATTTGGAGAATCCTGCACCCTAATGACAGGGACTATACCTTTTTTTCTGCACCCCACAACTGCTATTCACGAATTGATTATGTCATGACTGACTCTCTTGGCCTTTCCCTCATCTCGCATTGTGAAATTGGTAACATCACGTGGTCCGACCATGCTCCTGTTACCTGCTCCATTCTTTGGCCTGACTTCCCAGTTTTAAGTAAAAGCTGGAGACTTGACGATTCCCTTTTAGACGAACCGCTCATTCTAATAGAGGCAGAGAGGGCCCTCTCTGAATACTTCTCACTCATTGCAAACAAAACATCATCCTCTACATTAGAATGGGAGGCGCACAAATCGGTGATCCGCAGAATATTCATCAAACATAGTATTAGACTGTCAAACCAAGCCAAAATCTATCACACAAAATTACTAGAAAAGATTAGCACCCTTGAGGAAACACATAAACAAGAACCTTCTAACGACACCTGTAGGCAAGAGCTGATGTCCACATGAGCAGAACTCAAACAATATCTTATAAAACAGCATCAGCGAACGGCCTTACGCCTTAAGCAATATTTCTATGAGGGTGGGAATAAACCGGGTAGAGTGCTAGCGAGAACCCTGCGGAGGAGACAATTGGCCTCATATATCCAATTCCTACACACCACAGAGGGTAAAATAGTTCACAGTAGTAAATTAATAGCTTCTACTTTTAGGGACTATTACATGACATTGTACAATATAGACAACATCACCCCTCCATCTCAGCCTCATTTAGTTGAGAATACCCTCAGGGAACACATGGATACATTTTTCTCTAATCTTAACCTCCCCACTCTGACTGATAGTGAGAGTGAAGATCTTGCATCTACTATCACCCTAGAGGAACTTCAGCAGGCTTTAAAAGACACCCCAGCGGGCAAATGTCCAGGGCCAGATGGATTTACCCCAAAATACTATAAGACATTTAGCACTCAGTTATCCCCTCATATGCTACAGTTATTTAACAATTTACAAAATACCCCTTTTCTATCTAAATCTCTCCTAGAGGCCCACATAACTGTTATCCCTAAGCCTGGCAAGACAGCCACCCACCCCGAAAACTTTAGGCCCATATCCCTTATAAACTTGCATATAAAATTGTTAGCTAAAGTTCTTGCTAATAGACTAAACAAATATCTGCCTAAATTGATAGCTACAGATCAGGTTGGCTTTGTCCCGGGAAGAGAAGCCCGGGATAACACCATAAAAATTATACATCTTATAAACCACGCAAAAACGACAAATACACCCCTGATCCTTTTGGCGACCGATGCGGAGAAGGCCTTCGACCGGGTTCGGTGGTCTTTTCTGCAAAGGTCTATGCAAGAAATGGGCTTCCCTGAGCCCTTTCTAAATATGGCAATGGCTTTGTACTCCCACCCCAATGCTAGAATTAGAACTAACGGGGTCCTCTCGGATTCATTTGACATACGAAACGGCACTAGGCAGGGGTGTCCCCTTTCCCCCCTCCTCTTTGCCATATCCATGGAGGTACTGGCTCAGAGGATTAGAAATAACACTGAGATTAAGGGCATGTTGATAGGGGAGCAAGAGCATAAACAAGCTCTCTATGCAGATGATGCGTTGTTCACATTAACAGAGGCCGACACATCTATCCCCGCTTTACTCACGGAATTGAGCAATTACAGTAGGATCTCCAATTTCCAGTGAAACCTTTCCAAATCTGAACTCCTCAACATAAATACTAACCCAAGCTCCATAAACCATCTGAGTAGTGCTTATAGCATTCCCATCGCGCGACACAAATTAAAATACTTAGGTATATTTCTCTCCACCAACACATCTGACTTAATTAAACTCAATTATAACGCCTTAAAAAATGACATTGTCCGAGACCTGTCGTCCTGGAAAAGCAAAAAGTTATCATGGCTAGGGAGAATTGGGGTGCTTAAAATGAACATCCTGCCCTGTATCTTATATCTTCTCCAGGCTCTCCCCATTTCACTCCCTGAGGGTTACATCCCGCAATTACAAAAAACATTTGAACAGTATATATGGGATGGGGCTAGACCTAGAATCCCTAAGAAAACTATGTATCTATCGAGAGACGAGGGGGGTTTGGGGGTGCCTTGTTTGGAAAGATATAAACAAGCAATTTCGCTACAACATATGGTGGAATGGGCCCACAACCCTAGGGACAAAACATGGATAAATATTGATAGACAAATACTCAAATTAAACAATATTGCTAGACTGGGTTGGACGACACATCACCTCAGACCAAAGCTAATTAATAATTATCTCATCACAGCTAATGTACTGACAGACTGGGACAGGACACTGGCCACGACTACACACATATCCTCTAGGAATGCCCCACTCACACCCATCATAGAGCACGCTGCCCTCCCATTTCGTAGACTAGGATTTACTAAACTACAACCATATAGCCTCCGCACAGGTACGATATCATATGTCACAGTAGAGGGGAAGTTAAAAACACACTCCGAAATGAAGGAGGCACATGGGGAGATTTTCTCCTCATGGCTTCACTATCACCAACTGATACATTTTATAACCCATCACAAACATAAAGGTGATTTTGGCAGAAAATTGACACCCTTTGAGGAGCTTTGCGTTTCGCAAACGAGTCCGACTCATCTGATTTCTAAAATTTGCAAAATCCTAAGCAACCCTGACTGATTAAATCTCCCCTCATACACGTACTCATGGAAGAAGGAGTTAAATTGTAACCTAGAGGTGGAGTCCTGGCGCCATGCTTTCCGACTGACCAAAAAATCATCTGTCTCGGCAGTGATACAAGAAATCCACATAAAACTCCTGTGCAGATGGTATCTAACCCCGTCCCGATTGCACAGGATATACCCCTCACTTAATAACACCTGCTGGAGGGGTTGTGGAGAGGAGGGCACGCTCCTCCATATCTGGTGGGCTTGTCCCAGGCTTGGGGAATTCTGGCGAGAGATTTTGTCAGAAATGTCGGAGATATTGGGAGCACAGGTTCCTCATGACCCAACCACATTGCTGTTCCTATCACTTCCAAAGTTGTCTGGCGAGGGTAAACACCCTCTCTTACTACTTATGCTCACTGCAGCTAAGAAGCTCATCCCAAAGTTATGGAAGACCCAGATTATCCCTACATCGGAAGACTGGAGAGTGGCCGTTGCGGATCTCCTTTCCCTGGAGAGATACCACTATCTAAAAACACATCACCTAGAGGTTCACGAAATGATGCTGGCCCTGTGGAGTAGACAGATTTAATTTGAACTCTGAGATAGTGTGCTTTCCGCGAGGTACTGCCAATATGCTCCCTCTACCTCCCTTCCCTTCCCCCCCCCCCCCCCCTTTTTTTTTTTTTTTTTTTCTTCCCTCTTCTTCTTCTTGTTCTTTACCCTTTTCTCCAATTTCTTCCTCCGGCTGAGAGATGTTTCCCTCAGTCTTAGCTGATGTATTAATGGTTTGTTTATAAACAGGTTTAAACTTTATTGGAAAATTTGTGCAATATGAGAGAGATCGATATAATTAGTTATCCCATGACTGGATTGTACTCCTTTCTTTCATATAGATCTCTCATAGAATAGACAACTGTGATTGTATATGTAAACACAGGGTGATATTATGCCCAACGGGCTTGTATAACTTCCATTTTGTCTTAGTCCCTGTATTCTATAATTTGATTTGTATATTCTTTGTTGTCTCTTTTGAACATCTCAATAAAAAATGTAATAAAAAAAAAAACAAAAAAAAAAAAAACCTAACACTAACCCCCGATGATCCACTTACATATATTAAGTCCCGCTTGAAGGATCCATCCAGCCGGCGAAGTCATCATCCAGGCGGCAAGAAGTCTTCATCCGGGCGGCCTCTTCCATCTTCATCCAGCCGGCATCTTCTATCTTCATACATCCGGCGCAGAGTGGGTCCATCCTGAAGACATCAAGCGTGGAGCATCCTCTTGGCTGATTGGAATAGGATGAGAGCTGCTCAAATCCAATTGGAACAGCCAAAAGGATGAGAGCTGCTCAAATCCTATATTAATGCAAGGGACGCCATCTTGGATGACATCACTTGCATTGAAGTTCCAGTTTATGGCGTCGACCGTATGAAGAGGATGCTCCGCGCCGGATGTTTTCAAGATGGACCCGTTCCGCGCCGGATGGATGAAGATAGAAGAGGCCGCCCAGATGAAGACTTTTTGCCGCCTGGATGATGACTTTGCCGGCTGGATGGATCCTTCAAGCAGGACTTCAAGAAGTGTAAGTGGATTGTCGGGGGTTAGTGTTAGGTTTATTTAAGAGTTTTTTGGGTGGGTTTTATTTTTAGATTAGGGTCTGGGCATGTAAAAGAGCTAAATACTCTTTTAAGGGCAATGCCCATACAAATGCCCTTTTCAGGGCAATGGGGAGCTTAGTTTATTTTAGATACTTTTTCTATTTGGGGGGTTGGTTGGTTGGGTGGTGGGTTTTACTGTTGGGGGGTGTTTGTATTTTTTTTTTTACAGGTAAAAGAGCTGATTTCTTTGGGGCAATGCCCCACAAAAGGCCCTTTTAAGGGCCATTGGTAGTTTATTGTAGGCTAGGTTATTTTTTATTTTGGGGGGCTTTTTTATTTTGATAGGGCTATTAGATTAGGTGCATTTCTTTTTTAATTTTGATAATGTGGTTTGTTTTTTTCCCCGTAATTTAGTGCATTTTCTTTTAGGATAATAGTTAGGGTAGGATAATTAATAGTTTTAAAATAGTTTATTTTAATTCTACAGGTAAGTTTAACTATATTTTAAGATAGGGATGTGGTAATTTTAATTTAAAGTTAGCGGGTTGTTAGGTTTAGGGGTTAATAGCTTAATTTATTTTATGGCGATGTGGGGGGCTGGCGGTTTAGGGGTTAATAGGTTTAGTTAGTGGTAGTGATGTGGGAGGCCAGAGGTTTAGTGGTGAATATGTTTATTAAGTGGCGGCGGGGTCAGGGAGCGGCGGGATAGGGGTTAATAACTTTATGTTGCGGCAGGGTCTGGGAGCGGTGGTATAGGGGTTAAACATTTTAGTATAGTGGCAGCGTTTAGTGACAGGGTATAAATAAAGTTGGTAAAAAGCCGTATAGACGCGAGATCGATGACTGATAGTTAACAACAGTCCCGATGCTCATCGCCCCTTACTTGGTGCACGTCTTTTTGACGGCTTTTTTTTATAAATATGAAGAGCGTATTGAGATACATGGCCGCAATGTTAGGCAAGCATATTGGTGCCGGTGAATGCAACAAAGTCGACTGCTTGATAGATATCCCCCTGAATAAGAAACCAACTTCCTTATCATACACTGTAGGCCATTTTTAAGTGTGAAACCCAAACATATTATATATTGTTTTTTTAGCAGACGCAACAGATTCAAGCTATTGGGTTATTTTTTAAATATATCATGACGTGAGAACTGTGCAACAAAATGTGTGAAAAAATGAATATTTTTATTAAAATTTTAATAAACAATGTTTTTCAAACAATAGTGTGTGTATTTTTTTTCTTTTCTCCAGTCAAAAGGAAGAAGGGGTTATTCTTATATAAATATGGGTCTTTTAATATAGTTATGCAACTTTGATCTGCACATAGGGGCTCCCATGAGCTTTTTATGCAAATAAATGGGCATTTATTCACACTAGGGGGCATATGTATTAATGTGCGAGCGGACATGATACGAATTAGCGTATCATGTCCGCTGCACATCGATAAATGCCGACAGCATACGCTGTCGGCATTTATCATTGCGCCAGCAGTTCTTGTGAACTGCTGGTGCAATGCCGCACCCTGCAGATTCGCGGCCAATCGGCCGCTAGCAGGGGTGTCAATCAACCCGATCGTATTTAGACCGCTGCTGCATAACTTCTGTTTCCGGTGTGCCTTCATAAATATGCCCCTAGGTGATTACTATTAGCACAGTGATCATCTGCTATTAAAACTTATATAGGGGCTTTATTATAAAGAGGGGATTCTGGGTTTTAAAACAAGGGTCCATAGGGGTTCTATGCCTTTTTATGGCCTGTTATAAGTACCTAGAGACCCCCTCATTAAAGTTATTATTAAAAATTATTACACTTTAATAAACAAGGTTGTAAACAAAAGTGTGTTTTTCCCTAAACTCTATGAGATATATGTATGTATATATATATATATATATATATATATATATATACAGTATATATATATATATATATATATATATACACAGTATATATATCAGACATCCCAACTCTCCCTGAAGTTCAGGGAGTCTCCCTGATTGTAATAGCGGCTCCCTGATGCCAGAAAATTGAATGCAATCTCCCTGAAACTCCAAGTACCATGATCCAATGTGGCCCAAATCCGGAAAAGTGTTTCTTTAAGGAATGCCTTTAGTTGCTGGGACGTTATAGAACCCTTAAAGCATGCATCAGTAACCAAAAAGCCCCCACTTATTCTAATAAAATAAAAACACAAATACTACCTTATTTACTGCACGTAATTAAACTTTGTATTCTAAAATATTTAAACATTCAACAAGCGTACAATCACTGGAAAATAGGTTTGTTGTATGTGGTTGTGCAATAAAGCTACTTTTTTAATGTGACTTTAGTGGGAAGCTACTTTAATGATAAGTCTCTATCTTATTTAGGGTTTCAAGGTGTCCAATATATAACTGTGGGGGGGGGGGGTGTTTGCGGCGAAGTAGTGGGTAAACCCACCTCCCTGAAATGAGTTTTTGCAGGTTGGGATGTCTGATATATATATATATTATAAATAACTTTGATTTGCACGTAGGGGCTCCCAGAAGTTTCTGCACAAATAAATGCACATTTATTCATGTCATAATGATCACCTAATAAAACTGATATAGAGGCCTTATTTTAAAGAGAGGCTTGTGGCTTTAAAATAAGGGGGCATGCGGCTCTCTAGATCTTTTTAATGGCCTGTTATAATGTGATACATAGTGTTTGAACATTTTTATTTTTTAATTGTACTTTATAGTCTCAAGACCCACATTGTTAAAGAGAGCAGGAATATACCCTTCAAACTGTGGGTCTTGAGGGTCTCTAGGACTTACAAGGACATGAAATCCATTTTTTTTCTTTCAGGATTCAGATAGAACATATAATTTTAAATAACTTTCCAATTTACTTCTTTCATCAAATCTGCGTCATTTGCTTGATATTCATTGCTGAAGGAGCAGCGAGGCACTATGAGAGCCAGCTGAACACATCTAGTCAGCCAATCACAAGAGAAAAATCACCAGCAAGCTCCCACTAGTGTTGGATATGTCTTTAGACCGCTGCTTCATAACTTGTGTTTCTGGCGAGCTTGAAGGCTCGCCAGAAACATGGTGCATCAAGATCCAAACGGAGCTTGATAAATAGGCCCCTAGGAGTAAATTAGAAAGAAATTGTATGCTCTAATTGAATTATGAAAGAAAAAAATGTGGGTTTAGTATCCCTTTAAGTCCTGTGCAGATACTGTGCACTTCCTGGTTTCCTGAGTTTGGTGACATCCCCACACCCATACGTGCCATGCGGTGATGTCCCCAGCATCGGCAGATTCCCCTGGTGATGCATGGCCACTTGGTAACATCACAGACCCTGGTAAGCATTTAACCCTGAAACAGCACCCCCCACCCGAATGACAACACATGGTCATCATGCGTGCTGCAACCACATGTTGTCACTTGCGGTTAAAGGTATAGAAAGGTCAAAACTGAAATGTCCATGTATGCCATTTATTTTTAAATAGACAGATTTTTGCAATATACTTCCATTAACAAAAATGTTTCTAGAAAAAGTTATTAATAATGTTTAAGCAGCATACACACATGCTACATGTGACTAGAGTAGGGTTGCCACCTTCAATACAGAAAAATAAGGGACTCCTGCCGCAGCGGGGGCCACGATTACCACAGGCCCAATGACGTGCCAGTGGTGGTAAATCACAGCTTAGAACATGTTTTCATAAAAATATTAAGATTGATACATGGACATTTTAAAAAGATATCTGCTATTGAAATCAGTGTGAACAGATGCATTCTCTCTCTATCACAACTCAAGTGGTCATATTAATTGTAGTTACAAGTGAATAAAAATATATTCAAATAAACAAACCAAATTGAGTTAAAAATAATATATAGTTCAAAATAATAGTTTACTATTCAAAATCAAGAGATTTAAGTAGTCCTATCAATCTCAGACTACTCCGTCCAGATAATGGAATACTGATCTTTAAATTTAAACAAATCAAAGGGGTGCCACATAGCATTCCTCTATATGTACTGATGTAAAGAGAGAAAAGTAAAGAACTCACAAATTGATGGTGCACTATGAGGAAAGTGTTAAATGTGCAAGAGCTCCCAGATCTTCAACGTGAGTGCACACCAGCCGAACCAGGATGACCATCCAGCTAAAAATTTAAAACTAAATCATTTAAAATTGTAAATAAATACAATTTAGGCATATCTCCAGGATAAAGAGGTAGGAGGACTCTGAATCTAATGTGATATATAGTTTGAGTACAGAGATAGCCACATGTATTATTACTATTACTTTTACCATTATTACAATTAAATTATACACATGATATTTCAATGTATAATATCAGTGACCCTCAAAAATCAGTTTATCATGATGATAGGATATGGTGTGTGTGTGTGTGTGTGTGTGGGGGCAAAATATGTATTTTCTGTGGTTAGAAAATATGCTACTCTGGCCAGTACCTATATTAGCATAGATTTTTTTGGGTGTTTGTTTTGCTACCCGCCTACCCTCCACATTTGGAAGGGGATATTTCATTCCATATTATCAAGAAGCTGAGAAACTAAAACAGACATCTATGCATTTTTAACCCCTTCGATAATTGTAAGCAATGCAATCAAATAAGCCATCCATGGAAGCCAAATGAGTTAAATATTTCTATATCCTATAGAAATATATATATATATATATATATATATCTATACCTCTTTATCTCCCGCTCCCTCAACCTTCTGGCCCTAACAGAAACCTGGCTCTCTCCCCTAGACACAGCATCCACTGCTGCTCTGTCACATGGAGGTCTCCACTTCAGCCACACTCCTAGGTCTGGTAATAGACAAGGAGGTGGTGTTGGTATTTTACTTTCCTCTCATTGCACCTTTCAACAAATACACCCCATCTCTTCCCTCACATTTTCTTCATTCGAAACCCACATGATTCGCTTATTCTCTCCTCTTTCTATACGTGTCGCAGTCATATACCGTCCTCCTGGCTCCTCAACTCAATTTCTAGATCACTTGGCTGCATGGCTACCTTATTTCCTTTCCTCAGACACCCCTTCCCTCATTCTTGGTGACTTCAACATCCCTCTTGACAATCCCACTGCCTCCTCTGCAAAACAACTTCTGCAACTCACTTCCTCTTTTGGTTTGTCACACTGGACTGATTCTCCCACTCACAAAGATGGTCACTCCCTTGACCTGATCTTTAGCTATCGATGCACCCTCTCAAACTTCACAAACTCCCCCTTTCCTCTTTCTGACCACCATCTCCTTACTTGCAACATATCATCCCTCCCTACAACTCTCCCTCCTTCTGCTCCTCACACCAAACTTCACAGAACCATTACATCATTAGATCAACAACAGCTTTCTAATTCCATCAAACCTCTCCTCTCATCCTTCTCCTCCTTTTCATGCCCTGACCAATCTATCTGCCACTATAATTCCACCCTTACATCCGTCCTTGACAATCTCGCCCCTCTTACCATAGCTCGGAAATCAAACACTCATCCTCAGCCCTGGCATACTCCACTGACACAATACCTACGCAGATGTTCCCGTACTGCTGAGCGGCACTGGAGAAAATCTAGGAGTTCAGCTGATTTTCAACACTAAAAATTTATCTTGAACTCCTACTACTCTGCCCTTAATTTCCATAAGCAACACTACTTCTCTACTCTTATCTCTAATCTTTCTTCAAACCCAAAACGTTTGTTCTCTACTTTCAATACTCTTCTCCGCCCTCCCCCACCTCCTAATACAACCTCTCTGTCAGCTCAAGACTTTGCCAACCACTTCAATAACAAAATCAACTCCATCAGAAATGAAATCATCTCTCAACATAATTCCATTCCCTCACCCCCTCAAATGCTCTCAATCAACCACAACCCACATAACCTTAAACTTAGCTCATTCTCCCCTGTTACTGAGGAAGAAGTGTCGGCACTTATACTGCGCTCTCACCTCACTACCTGTCCCCTTGACCCTATCCCCTCACAGCTACTCCCCTCCCTCTCTGCCACCCTTACCCCTATACTCACACACACTTTCAACCTCTCCTTCAGCACCGGTATATTTCCCTCATCGCTGAAACATGCACTGGTCACACCTATCCTCAAAAAACCTTCCCTTGATCCTACCTCCCCATCCAACTACCGCCCTATTTCCCTCCTCCCTCTTGTATCAAAGCTTCTCGAAAAACTAGCTTATGCACGCCTTTCCCATTTCCTTACAATAAACTCCCTCCTTGACCCATTGCAATCTGGATTTCGTCCCCATCACTCCACAGAAACAGCAATTGTTAAGGTTACCAACGACCTACTTACAGCAAAATCAAAAGGCCACTTCTCTCTGTTTATTCTCCTTGATCTGTCCGCAGCCTTTGACAATGTTGACCACCCTCTCTTGCTCCAAACCCTCCAATCCTTCGGCATATGTGACACAGCCCTCTCGTGGCTCTCTTCCTACCTGTCAAACCGTACCTTTAGTGTAGCCTTCTCTGGGGCCTCCTCTGCCCCGTCACCACTTTCTGTCGGAGTACCGCAAGGCACTGTCCTCGGTCCCCTTCTCTTCTCAATCTACACGTCATCACTAGGTTCCCTAATAAAGTCCCATGGTTTACAATATCATTTGTATGCCGACGACACCCAAATCTACTTCTCTGCACCAGACCTTTCTCCTTCATTGCTAACCCATGTCACTAACTGTCTTTCTCACATCTCCAACTGGATGTCCTCTCACTACCTCAAGCTAAATCTCTCCAAAACTGAGCTCCTTATTTCCCCCCCTTCTTCAAAACTCTCCACCCCCAATCTCTCTATAACTGTCGACAACTCCATCATTACCCCTACCCCGCATGCCCGATGACTCGGGGTCACATTTGACTCAGATCTTTCTTTCACTCCTCACATTCAGTCTTTGGCTAAAGCCTGCCGCTTCCACCTTAAAAACATCTCTAAAATTAGACACTTCCTTACACAAGACACAACTAAGATTTTAATCCACTCTCTCGTCCTCTCCCGCCTCGATTACTGCAACTCTGTCCTCTCTGGTCTCCCCACCTACCGCCTAGCTCCTTTACAATCCTTAATGAATGCCTCTGCCAGACTCATCTTCCTTACAAGTCGCTCTTCATCTGCTGCACCTCTCTGCCAATCTCTTCACTGGCTTCCTCTTGCCTCTAGGATCAAACATAAAATTCTCACTCTGACATACAAAGCCCTCAACTGCACTGCTCCCTCCTATATCTCAGATCTTGTCTACTCTCCTTCTCGTCCCCTTCGCTCTGCTCAAGACCTCCTACTCTCCTCCTCTCTTGTCACCTCATCACACTCCCTTTTACAGGACTTCTCCAGACTGGCTCCCATCTTGTGGAACTCTCTGCCTCGCTCCACTAGACTCTCTTCTAGTTTTAAAAGCTTCAAGTGCTCCCTAAAGCCTCTACTGTTTAGGGATGCATACAACCTACGCTAACCTTACTTTATACCAGTTCCTCTCCTCCATTGCTATCCCCTGAACCCCCCTAGCATGTAAGCTTAAGAGTCCAGCTGTTTGCTGATCACCTTCTCAAGAGCTGACTACAACAGTGCAACTCTTGGCAGGGCCCTCTACCCATTTGATCCCTATAACTGTTTTTTGTTTTTTTTTGTACTCCGCCTTTGTTAATAGCGCTGCGGAATCTGTTGGCGCTCTACAAATAACCGATAATAATAATAATAATAATAATATATGGAAGTGGCACATCCTCCTCCTCTCTCCGGCAAGCTATACATAAACACAGAAAAACACACTGGCATTTTGCATGGGCTTTGCAGGTTACAGAACAGACATTTAAAAAAGTTTTACTGAAAGACAACACTAAGCACGTTGTCTTCCAAGCTATCAAGCAAACAGAGTCTGAAACAAGCCAAATCAAGGAGGATAGGATCCTTGTTCCCTGCTTCAAGCAGCTGCTGTGAGCTCTTGAACTTTGCGACAGTCCTCTCTGATAATTGAAGCTGATATTATAGCAAGGACAATCCAGCTCTGAATAAAGCTAATGTTCTGTAATTTCAAGACATTGGCGTCAATTTATCAAGCTCCGTACAGAGCTTGATGCCCCGTGTTTCCGGCGAGCCTTGACACCCCCTGCTAGCGGCTAATTGGCCGCGAATCTGCATGGGGCAGTATTGCACCAGCAGTTCACAAGAACTGCTGGTGCAATGATAAATGCCGACAGCGTATTCTGTTAGCATTTATCGATGTGCAGCGGACATGATACGCTACAGTGGGGTCAATTAATAAATTCACCCCACTGACCGGGTGCAAATCCTCTCTCTTGTCGTCTCCCTTCTACTCTCTCTGCTTCCCACACCGACACTACCAAGCCCCGCCCACCACTCACTCCACGCCCACCGCCTCTGCACCGCTTGTCACCGGGTCCTCCGGACCCTACGAACATGGCCATGGTGGCTGGCTGCTAACCAGTAGAAAATACGGGACAAACCCGGTCCCGTATTGATTCAAAACGGGACGCGCTATTTTATTCTGAAATACAGGACGATTCCGTATTTTAAGGGACGGTGGCAACCCTAGACTAGAGCATCAGGATGCAAAGACATCTGCTCAGAGAGCTGGCAGTGGTGTGTACTGCATCAGTGAAGACTTAATTAGTGTCAAACAAGTCACCCCAGTCTATCTGAGCAGTTGTGGTGTTTTAATGTTGGTGCGCATCCTGCTGAAAAACAGTAAAACGTTTTATTAGAAACATTTTGCTATTGTAAGTTTATTGCAAAATTGCTTCTATTTAAAAATGACATGCACCCATGAACATTCCATTTGTGACTTTAAAAGACTGCACTGTACACAGGGGCGGAACTACCATTGGTGCAGTTGCACCTGGGCCTAAGTGCTGGTGGGTGCCCATAGCAGCCAGTCTATACATAGGCATGTGCAGAATGTGTACCATATTAATGCAGGGGAACCTTTAATTAGTGCAGGTTACATGTCTGTCTCACTATCCTAAAAATGAATTATATAGAGCAGCATGTATATTACTATTGCTATCTACTGGGCAACCTATGAGGGGCCTAAAATAACTTTTGTACCAGGGTCCTCTGTTGCATAGGTCCACTACTGGCTGTACACTGACTGTATTTGCTGGGTTTAAGCCCCAGGCTGCGATGTACACTAACTGTACTCATCGGGCTCACGCCCCAGGCTATGCTGTACATTGAATGTACTTTTCGGACTAATGCCCCAGGCTGTGCTGTACATTGAATGTACTCGCCAGACTTACGCCCCAGGCTGTGCTGTACATTGAATGTACTCGCCGGACTTACGCCCCAGGCTGTGTTGTTCATTGAATGTACTTTTAGGACTAACGCCCCAGGCTGTGCTGTAAATTAAATGTACTCGCTGGACTTACGCCCCAGGATGTGCTATATATTGAATGTACTCACCGTGCTCACGCCCCAGGAAGATCTGTACATTGAATGTACTCGCCGGACTCATGCCTCAGGCTGCGCTGTGCACTGCCTGTACTCACCAGGCTTATGTCCCAGGCTGTGCTGTACACTGACTGTACACGCTGGGTACACGCCCCAGGCTGTGCTATATGCTGATTGTATACGCCGGGCACAGGGCTCTAACTAAGCTGTTCATTGACTGTTCACAACGGTACACTGACTGTACTCGCTGAGGGGTGAGCCCGAGTACAGTTAGTGTACAGCAAAGCCTGGGGCATGAGTCTGGTGAGTACAGTCAGTGTACAATATAGTCTGAGCCCTGTGCCCTGCGTATACAATCAGTGTATAGCGCAGACTGGGACGTGTACAGTCAGTTTACAGTGCAGTCTGGGGCAAGAGTCTGGCAAGTACTGTCAGTGTTTACATCTATGCCCTGCAGTATATGCTTGGAAATACAGTGAGGCTGACTGCATACTTTACCTTTTCTTTCATATAGGTTGTAAGAGTCCACAAGCTGTTACGTATGGGATATATATTCCTACCAGGAGGAGGCAAAGTTTCCCAAACCTCAAAAGCCTATACATACTCCTCCCGCATACATCAGGTTTTAAACTTTGCCTCCTTAGGAGGTGGTGAAGCATGATGTGCTTGATTCTTCAGTGATAGGTGCTTCAGAGCATATTGAAGCCCGGTTCCTCTCAGAGTTCAGTGCTTGTCTTAGGGAAGTGAAGGGAGTTCTGCATTATGACACCATGTTCTCCCCTCTGGGAAATCTTTTCATAGGCTCTCTGTAACTTTGGTTGCAGGGATTCATCTTCTTCCTCCCTTTACAGATCAACATACTCCTATTCCATTACCTCTGTTGATATGTTTCAGTACTGGTTTGGCTTTCTGCTTTCAGTGGATGAATGTCTAACAGGTAAGTATTAATTTTATTACTAAGAACACTCAGAGCTATGGACTGGGCATTTATCACAAGTTTTTCAAGTTTTTACTATTTTATATATAGAGCCCAGGGATTGGTTTTATTCCCCGTTATGTTTGCTTGTTTCTGTGTACAAATATACAGCACAAGAATATTAGAGCTTATATATACGGTTGTTATGGGGGATTTGTTTTGAGGATTATATTATAGTTTTGGCACCTTGCCTGATTCTATAGTTTTTTCACACATGCGCACTTGCCACATCGCACAATATATCAGTCTTTATGTGACGTCATTATTATGCACACTAATTTACAGCCAAAATGTACCTTAAAAGACCCGCCCCTTTTGCCGTGTACTCTCAAACACATCAAGGGCTTCATATTAGCTAGATGGTTTTTATTTGATACTCCTTACTTCACATAGCAATTTTTTAAATTACATGTATTTTAAGGTAGTATTAGCAAATGTTTTTTTTAAAGCAATCTTTTCCATACCTTAAAGTTTGTTTATTTAAAAAAGGGGATCATATTAATACTTTATTGCATTTTTTTTTGCCATTATGTTGCAGCCCTTTCCTGTCCCTGAAGGTACGATAGAATCTGAGTTGACTGAACTCCTTTCTTCCAAAGCTAAGTGTGCTTATTGTAAAACATCATTGATGTGACTTATGTTTCGAATTTTTATTGTATACCGATCAATCTTATGATGTTTCTATGTGTACACATGCACCAACTGTTTCTTCGATGCAGATTGTGAACCCCCAGCAATGAAAAAGTTTATTGCTGCTGCCATTGAGAAGGCCCTGACTGCACTTCTGTCTTCAATGTAAGAGGTCAGTTCTGGTATTACCTTCTACTAGTAATATTAGTACTGATCAACAAAATACTGAAGTATATTTGAATGATGAGGATTCCTCTAACAGTGAGGCTCCCTCATCGGATGTAGAACCTGATAATCCCTCCTTTTTATTTAAAATTGAACATACTTGTTCTCTTTTGAAGGAAATCTTAGTCACTTAAGGGATTGAAGAAGCTAAACCTTCTGATGATAAACCCTGTAATCGTTGAACTCAGTAAATAAAACTGTTCCTGAGATTTTCCCTATGCCTTATGCTGTCTCTGATATGATTGCTAAGGAATGGTCTAAACCAGGTGTCTCTTTTAACCCTTCTTCAAGGTTTTAAAAGCTATATCCTTTACATGCTGCTAACTTGAGTTATGGGAATTTGTTCCTAAGGTTGATGGGGCCATTTCCACTCTGGCTAAACGCACTACAATTCCTCTAGAAGATAGTACTTCTTTTATATACCCTTTAGATAGAAAACTTGAATCTTATCTAAGAAGGGCATATTTACATACTGGCTATATACTTAGACCAGCTATATCTATTGCTGACATGGCTGCTGCTTCTACTATCTTGTTAACCAGTCTTGCACAGCCGTTTTCCACTGACTCTGAATATTCTAATCTATTGAATTTACTTAAAAATGCAAATAACTGTATTTGTGATGCAGTATTTTATATTATGAAAATAAACATCAAAAGCATGTATCTAGCTATTGATACCAGAAGAGAAGTATGGCTTAAATCCTTGAATGCCGACATGGTGGACTACTGTCCCTATCTTTACAAGGAAATAAATAATTTGGGTTTCAACTGAATTCTATTATTTCTTAACCCTCTGGTTCAGTTTGGAGACCATCTTCAAATTGGAATAAATCCAAACAGAATAAGAAACCTAATTCAGCCTCTAAGTCCTCATGAAGGTACAACCCCTAACCCAGTACTACTGGTAGGTGGTATATTTAAAACAATCTTGGTTAGTATCTGTCCATAATCCCTGGATTCAAAACATTTTTTCCCAGGGATATTGAATTGGATTAAGAATACGACCTTCTATAGGGAGTTTTTTTTCTCACCCATATTCCAAAACATCCAATAAAGCTAAGGTTTTTCTAAAATCTGTCTCAGATCGGGAATATATGGGAATAATTCTTCTAGTTCTTTTACAGGAACAAGGGATGGGGTTTCTATTAAAATCTCTTCATTGTGCCAAAGAAGGCAAATTCTTTCAGACCAATTCTGGATCTGAAAACTCTTAACAAATTTGTCATAATACAAGCTTTCAAAAAGGAAACTATAAGGACTATTCTGCCTTTTGTTCAACAAGGTCATTTTATGTCCACAATAGATTTAAAGGATGCTTACCCTTCTCATCCCTTTACACCCAGAACACTACCAGTTCCTGAGGTTCTCTTCTCTGGAAAAGTCTTACCAGTCTGTTGCTCTCCAGTTTGGCACAGCAACAGCTCAAATAATATTTACTAAGATTCTGAGTAGCATTTTATCTGTAATCAAAGTGCAGGGTATTGCGTTATTTCCTTACTTGGACAATATCTCTCACAAACTGTTGTTGTTTCTTCAAAGACATGGTTGGAGGATCAATGTACCAGAGTGTTCCTTGATTCCTCAGACTAAGGTCACCTTTTTTAGGTTTCCAGATAGATTGTGTCCATGACTCTTTCCGTAACAGAAAAGAGATGAATTATATTGGTTTCAGCTTGGCTAAACCTTCAGTTTCTCTCATTATCTTCAGTGGCAATGTGTATGGAAGTACTAGGCCTCAAGTTTGCAGCATCAGACGTGACCCATTTTGCTTGTTTTCATATGAGACCTTTGTATGCTGCACCAAATATCACAACAGATATTCTTAGATCCCTATACGCACCTATCTCTGACATGGTGGCTAAATCACCAGTTTATTCATCAGGGGGCTTCCTTTGCTCGTTTTACCTGGTCTGTGATCTCTACAGATGCAAATCTTACAGGTTTTGGAGCTGAAAGGGGGTCTCTGACAGAACAAGGAGTTTGGAATCCTCAGAAGGCAAGGTTACCAATCAATATTTTGGAACTCTGTGCTCTCTTCAGAGCCCTTCAGGCTTGGCTTCTATTGAAGAAGGAATCTAATCTCCGTTTTCAGACAGACAATTTTACAACAGTGGACTATGTCAATCATCAAGGGGGAATTTGAAGTTCCCTAGCCATAATAGAGGTACCTTGAATCCTTTCTTGGGCAGAAACCAATTCCTTCCTCATATCTGCGATTCACATCTCAGGTGTAAACAACTTGAAGGCAGATTACCTCAGTCATCAGTCCCTACATCCAGAAGAGTGGTCTCTCCACCAAGATGTGTTCTGATTGTACAACTATGGGGCCTACCAGAAATAGTTCTGATGGCTTCTTGTTTAAACAGCAAACTTTCCAGGTACCTTGCGAGGTCAAGGGATCCTCAGGCAGAGGTGTTGGATGCTCTAGCAGTTCCCTGCTTTTACCAGTCTGCTTATATATTCACCTCTCTGGTCCTGCTTCCCAGAGTTATTTCCAAAATAAAAATAGAACTATCACTTGTAATCCTGATAGCCCAGCGTGGCCTCACAGGATTTGGTATGCGGATCTAGTCTGAATGTCTAGTTGCCTGCCGTGGCCTCTTCCTCTAAGGCCAGAGCTTCTGTCTCAAGATCCCTTTGTATTCATCCGTATCTGAAGTCTCTTAACTTAATGGCATGGAAATTGAACACTTAGTTCTCAGTCATAGAGGATTCTCTGACTCTGTGATTACAACTATGATTGAGGCCTGCAAGCTAGTTTCTAGAAAGATCTACTGTATCACAAGGTTTGGAAAACTTATATTTCATGGTGTTCTTCCTATGATTATTCCTGGCATTCTTTAAGAATTCCTAGGTTTCTTCAGGATGGTTTAAATAAGGGTCAGTACTTCGAAAGGACAAATCTCTGTCCTTTTTGTATTGTTTCAAAGGAAAATTGCTAATCTTTCTGATATTTTTGAGCCTATGCATAAATTGGACATTAAACTACTTTCTTGGAAAGTGTTGTTTATTTTGGCTATCCCTTCTGCTACAATAGTTTCTGAATTGTCTGCTCTTTCCTGTGTCTCCTTATCTGATTTGACATAAGGATTAAGTTGTTTTGCAAACTACTTTTCAAGTTTTCCCTAAAGTTGTTAAACTCACACAACATTAATAGGGAAATTATTGTTCCCTCCTTGTGTCCTAATCCTAAAAATGCTCTTTAAAATTTTTTGCATTCTTTGGAAATTGTTAGAACATTGAAATATTATTATGTTGATGCTTCTAATGTTTTCAGACAGACTTCTAGTCTGTTTGTTCTTTTCTGGTCCTAAGAAAGGCCAGAAGGCCTTGGCTATTTCCTTAGCCTCTTGGTTGAAACTTTTGATTCACAAAGCTTATTTGGAGACAGGTCAGCCTCTGCCTCAGAGAATTACGGCTTACTCTAGATTGGTTGCAACATCTTGGGTTTTCAAGAATGAGGCTTCAGTTGATCAAGTTTGCAAAGCGGTCACTTGGTCTTCTCTGCATATCTTTTCTAAAGTTTACCATTTTGATGTTTTTGCCTCGAACGAAGTAGCTTTTGGTACAAAGGTCCTTCAGACAGTTGTCTCAGTTTAATAACTGTGCCTATATTTTGAATTTTGTCATAACATTATTTTGGGTTTTGGATTTAATTTCTCAGTGAAAAAAGCTGTTATTATTTTATCCCTCCCTTTCTTGTTACTCGTGGACTTCCACATCTTGGGTATTAAATATCATACGTAACAGCTCATGGACTCTCACCACCTATATGAAAGAAAACATAATTTTTAAGAACTTACCTGATAAATTAATTTATTTCATGGTTTACAGCACAGCTTTTTTCCTGCTCCTCCTTATTGGCTTTTACACCTTAAACACCTCACCACTTGGCTATAGTATTCGTAAAACTGCGGTATGTATGAGGCGGGAGGGCTATTTATAGGCTTTTGGAGGTTTGGGAAACTTTGCCTCCTCCTGGTAGGAATGTGTATCTCATAAGTAACAGCTCGCGGACTCTCGCCACCATGAAATAAATTAATTTATCAGGTAAGTTCTTACATAAATTATGCTTTTCTTTTCCTGCAAAATAAAAATACATGAGCTTAAAGGTTTGCGTCAGCGGTTCAGTGGGAGAAGTTTTTAAAGCTCAGAGCAGATGGAAGATAAAAAGTATTCACTCTATTTCCATAACAAGTATATAGACAGTGCAGGGAATATGAAAAACCTAACTAGGCACTGGCAGCTAAAGCCCTTTGTAGTTTAGTCTTGTGCGGCTGAGGCGCTTCTGTAAAGGCAGCAAAACTGACAGACGTAGCAGTGTGTTCCGTCAGATTCACCAGGCTGCGCTGTACAGTGAGACTAAGCAGGCCGCGGCCTCTTGTTGCCTAGTAACCACCAGCACCGGAAGTTAGTCAGGGAAGCGCTTCCGGACACGTTTTGTTGATGGTTGCATCAGAATCTTACAGGGAGGATCATTATGGCAGCTGACGGTGAGCCCAGTGAGTATACAGAAAGGACTGGCACCTTGTGCTCAGCGGGCAACTAGAGCTGTGGTACCGTCTGCCGGTGTCCCTCTGTCACCCTGAGCATGTGACAGCCTGAGTGACAGGGCGTACTAGAGGGGCACACTGTCACCATCTGCCCGTATATAAGCGTCACCTACACATGTAAATGTGCTCATTGCAGATTGTTTTATTATAAACACAACATGGTCCCTGATTGAACTGTGTCCATGGACAATAGGAAGATCCTCAGCAGGAAGATGCTTTGTACTGAATCCCCTGACACTGGGTAGCTCATTTACTGCTAGTGCTACCTGTTCTATTGCTACATCACGATATTATGTATATCAGCAACATATCAAACAGCTGCAGAAAAACATTCCTCTCTTGTAGTGTATGTAATGTCCCTCACAACTACACACCTCTGTATTAGTTGTGAGGGTAACAGCTGTATATAACCCCCCCCCCCCTTTGTATAGAGCTTTGTAAAGTATTGGTGCTTTATATATAAAAATCATTTGTATTGTTTGCTTATAACATGGTCATTATACATTCTAATAAGTATTAGAATATCTCATTAATTTTCAGAAATGTGTCTTTACAGAAAAGGTGGTTGATTAATGGAATAAACTGTAAAATAATTTAAGAACAGGATATGCATAAGACTATGGTTGCTTTTGATATTTAAAGGGACACAGAACCCATATTTTTTCTTTCATGATTCAGATAGAGCATGAAATTTTAAGCAACTTTCTTATTTACGCCTATTATCAATTTTTCTTCGTTCTCTTGCTATCTTTATTTTCAAAGCAGGAATGTAAATCATAGCAGCAAGCCCATTTAGGTTCAGCACTATGGATAGGGCTTGCTTATTGGAGGCTTACATTTACCCACCAATAAGCAAGCATAACCCAGGTTCTCAACCAAAAATGGGTCGGCTCCTATGCATCACATTCATGATTTTTAAATAAAGATAGCGAGAGAACAAAGACAAATTGATAATAGGAGTAAATTAGAAAGTTGCTTAAAATTGCATGCTCTATCTGAGTCATGAAAATAAAAATTTGGGTTTAGTGTCCCTTTTAAATTAGCAGAATAAACATTACAGTATGGAATACTTTTACATTTTTAGTTTAGTTTTCATTTTATTATAGAAGTGGGCAGAACACATAGTTATTATTATCATTTATTTGTATAGCGCCGCCAAATTCCGTAGCGCTGGGTACAATGATAGGGGTATACAATGACAAAGGTTTGTGATACAATACAAAACATAACAAGACTAAACAAATCTAGCACAGGAGGAAGAGGGCCCTGCTCCGGAGAGCTCACAGTCTATAGGTTTAGGGTGCAGAGATATAAGGTTGGGGTAGCTTGTTACATCGGTTGTATTTGCAGCAGTGAGTCAGGCAGTTCATGTACATGTATTAGCTTTGTTCGGATGCAGGATGGAGGAGAGATGGTAAGCCTCTCTGAATAGGTGGGTTTTCAAGGATCGTCTGAAGCTATACAAGGTTGAAGACAGTCTGATGGAGCGGGGTAGAGAGTTCCAGAGGACAGGAGCAGCGCGTGCGAAGTCTTGGAGGCGGGAGTGCGATGTAGAGATAACAGGAGTGTAGAGACGTAGGTCAGAGGTTGATCGAAGAGGACGGGATGGGGAGTATTTCACGATGAGAGAGGAAATATAGTTGGGAGTTAGACTGTTGAGTGCTTTGTAGGTTAGGGCTAATACTTTAAATTGTATTCTGGAGTGTATGGGGAGCCAGTGTAGAGACTGGCAGAGCGGAGCAGCTGATGTAGATCGTCGACTTAGGTGGATGAGTCTAGCAGAAGCATTCATAATAGATTGGAGGGAGGAGAGGCAGTGTTTTGGAAGGCCAATTAAGAGTAGATTGCAATAATCAATGCGTGACAGGATGAGGGAATGAATAAGTATTTTTGTAGTTTTTTGAGTAAGGAAGGGACGAATTCTGGAAATGTTGCGTAGGTGTGAACGGCAGGATTTGGTAAATGTTTGTATATGTGGGTTGAATGCGAGTTCTGAGTCTAGTGTGACCCCAAGGCAACGGACCTGGGGTAAGGTGTTGAGAACAGAGTCTCAAACCATCAGAGAAATGTCAGGTGTCGGATGTCTCGAAGAGGGGGGGGGATAAGAAGCAGCTCAGTTTTGGACAGATTGAGTTGGAGGTAGTGTGAAGACATCCAAGAGAAAATTGCAGAGAGGCAGTCAGAAATCTGGTTGAGTAAAGAGGGAGAGATATCAGGAGAGGAAAGATAGATTTGGGTATCATCAGCATATAGGTGGTACTGGAATCCAAAGGAGGCTATAAGTTTTCCAAGGCAGGATGTATAAAGAGAGAAAAGCAAGGGACTTAAGACAGAGCCTTGCGGTACTCCAACTGAGAGAGGCATAGGATCACAAGATATGTTGTTAAAGGAAACTGAAAACGAGCGGTTTGAAAGATATGATGCAAACCAGGAGAGGGCTGTGTCTCGGATGCCAAATGAATGTAGTATTTTTAGGAGGAGAGGATGGTCAACTGTTTCAAAACCTGCGGACAGGTCAAGAAGAATTAGTAAGGAGTAATGGCCTTTTGCTTTAGCTGATAACAGGTCATTTGTTACTTTAGCAAGAGCAGTTTCTGTTGAGTGTTTAGAGCGGAAACCAGATTGTAGTGGATCAAGTAAGGAGTTGTGAGAAATTGAGTTAGCCGATTATAGACTAGTCGTTCCAATAATTTTGAAGCAAAGGGAAGTAAGGAGACCGGTCGATAGTTAGAAGGCGTGGAGGGGTCAAGCGAGGGCTTTTTTTTAGGATTGGTATGATTGATGCATGCTTGAAAGTGTCAGGAAATGTGCCAGCAGTGAGATATTGGTTAAAGAGACGAGTTAGGGTAGGGGTTAGTGAAGCAGAGAGAGAGGGAATAAGTCGTGAAGGAATAGGGTCAAGTGGGCAGGTTGTGAGATGAGCCGAGGATAGGAGTGCAGAGACTTCTTCCTCTGTTACAGGAGGGAAATAGCATAGATTTTTGTTAATAGAAGGGGTGGGTAGGATCGCTGGGTTTGTGGGGTGCGAGGTGCAGATCTTTTCTAATGGTGTCAATTTTATTTTTGAAGTGATCAGCAATAATTTGAGCAGTGAGGTTGGTAGTGGGCGGGGGGGGGGCAGGCGGACGTAGAAGGGAGTTAAAGGTTGAGAACAGTTTTCTGGGGTTGGGTGCGTGAGATGACACAGGGGAGGAGAGATAGACTTGTTTTGCCAGGCTGAGCGCAGATTTGTAGGACTTAAGGGTGAATTTATAATGTTGGAAATTAGCAAAGGTGCGTGATTTCCTCCACTGCCGTTCAGCCGTTCCAATTGTGTTGTTACATATATGATCTCCATAATTTCCACCATTCTTTCCCAATGATATTATACATTGTGTGCTTAAACTTTATAACCACGTTTTGCATTTCTTCTAATATAATATATAGTTATTTTCCCAGTCATAAAACAAAGTTCGTCTTCAGATGTTTCTCTGCTGTTTATAATAATTTTACATTTAACATTACAAAATAAAATGTTGCCATTCTGGATACTAAAAAAAAAAAAAAGAACTAAAAAAGTGTTGCTCTTCAATTCCACTATCTGAATAGTTAGCATTTAGATAACAACCTGTAAATCCCAGGATAATTTAAGTATTGGTTCCTGGGGGTTTTCTAATAGTGCCAGAGTAGCTCTCTTCAAGCTGCAGAGGTGCTAGAGACATAGAGGACAAACACAAAGAAGCTCAGCCCCCTTGTTTGAATCTATACACCCCTGCCTCTTCTCCCTACGGCCTAGATGGCAAATGGATCGTATAGTTGCTTAGACACAAGCACCCTGGGAGCTATTACACTTGCTTCTTGTGAAAATATACCTTATGACATGTGAATTATGCCTTTTAAAAAGTACATGGAACTGAAAGTTAAACTTTAATGATTTAGATTAACCAATAGACTACTACTTGCTTATTTATATACATTACCATATTTACCTCTTTCTCACAGTATACCTTGTTAAAACATAGCTCCTTTCCATAAAACAATACTGAGATAGGCTCAGGAATGTACAAATGTTGTGAGCACTATATGGCTGCAATGTTTACAACATGAAAGTTTAAATGGACAGAAAACCCAATCTTTTTTCTTCATGATTCAGATAGAGCATACAATTGTAAACAACTTTCCAGGTCACAGTTGTTATCAGTTTTGCTTAATTATCTTGGTATCCTTTAACGAAGGAGAAGCAATGCTCTACTGGAAGCTAGCTGAACACATTAGGTGAGCCAATTACATGAGGCTTATATGGGCAGCCACAAATCAGCAGCTAAATCCAAGCAGTGCATTTCTGCTCCAGAACCTACCTACGTATGCTTTTCAACGTAGGATACAAAAAGAACTAAGCAAATTAAATGATAGAATTTTAAATTAGAATGTTTAACTTTGCATGCTTTATCTGTGCCATTAAAGAAAAAAAAATGGGTTTCATGTCCCTTTAATTGTTTCTTACATGTCTCCTTAATTTTAGCCACCAATCAGTAAGCTCTACCCAGGCGCTGAACCAAAAATGGGCTGGCTCCTAAGCTTACATTTCTGCTTCTGAATTAACGTTACCAGGAGAACAAAGAAAAATTGATAATAGGAGTAAATTAGAAAGTTGCTTAAAGTTGCATTCGGTTTCAAATACATTTAACCCCTTAATGACCAGCGATGTACCCTGTACATCGCTAGTCTTTCTATGGGGGTGCTACTTTCAATAGCATGGTCTCGCTGCTGGCTATTTTAACAAGCTTTCTGGAGGGAGGGTGGCGAGACCGTGCTATGGAAAGCGGCACCCCCATAGAAAGACCAGCGACGTACAGAGTACATCGCTGGTCATTAAGGGGTTAAAGGGATCTACACTAAAATTGTTATTGTTTAAAAAGATAGACAACACCTTTACTACCCATTCCCCAGCTTTGCACAACCAACATTGTTATGTTAATTTACTTAATAACATTTAAACCTCTAAATTTCTGCCTGTTTCTAAGCCACTATAGACAGCCTTTTATCACATGCTTTTGTATTTGCTTTTCACAACAGAGGACTGCTAGTTCATGTGGGCCATATACATAACATTGTGTTCCCACCCGTGGAGTTATTTAAGAGTTAGGACAACACAGCACTAATTGGCTAAAATGTAAGTCACTAGATAATAAATAAAAAGTAATGTGATCAGGGGGCTGTCAGAAGAGGCTTAGAAAAAAGGTAATCACAGAGGTAAAAAAGTGTATTGATATAACAGTGTTGGTTATGCAAAACTGGGGAATGGGTAATTATCTATCTTTTTAAACAATACCAATTCTATTGTAGACTGTCCCTTTAAGGAGCACAAAAATATGCATCACTTTTCATCTACAGCAACCTTTATAAACACCTTTTAGAATTGTAACATTTTATTGTTGATAATCTAACTTGATAACATATAGAAACATTCTAGTGTGGTTAGAAAACATTGAGCATCTAAAAATATCTTTTGTTGTTTTATTATCTCTTTCCTTTTCTGCCTAAACACATGAACCCAGCATAAGTTCACTTCCTACATGTTCCTTCCAAAATGTTATTGTTTAAAAAGTTACGTAACACCTTTACTGCCCATTCCCTAGCTTTGCACACCCAAAATTATTTTATTAATATACTTTTTAACATTTTAAACCTCTAAATTTCTTCCTATTTCTAAGCCCCTGAAGGCCACCTCTTAGCTATCTTATTATACATTTTACTATTATTATTCCCATAGAGCACGTGATTTGTCAGAACTTTCCAATTTACTTCTAGTATCTAGTTTGTTTTGTTCTCTTGCTATTCTTCATTGAAAATAATCCCTCGGTATGCTCAGGCTGCACATATATGCCTCTTGTCATTGGCTTACCTTATGTGTTCAATCAGCTCCAATTAGTGCACTGCTGGTCCTTCAACAAAGGATACCACAGGAACAAAGTAAAATTGATTAAAATTTTATGTAAAATTATTTCGGAATCATGAAAGAAAAAATTGGGATTTCATGTCACCTTTAACATAAAAGGTGGAAATGTTTACTGTCTTTTTAAGATTCAGAAATTATGGCTAAAATATCAGTCTAATCTATATTTAGTAATTCCAAGCAGCACGGTTGTTAGGCAATAACTTCTTACAAATTGACCTTTAAAGCACTCGAGCATACTAAATCATTCATTGTATTTATCACAGCTGGTTTACTACTGATAAGATGGGTATAGTGCCCTACAAATAACATAATAGTATGGGAATTTCTTCTACAGCTTTTATAGCCCTCAGATCACAAAACGCACGTTGGGCTCAGTAATGAACTTTACCATTGTGGGTACTTTATACTCTGTTGATTACTGCTTTTCCAAGGTATGCAATTGATTTTGTGCACATGCTACTGCACTCACCTGTGACTTCTAAAGAAAACATTATTAATTCAATATTTGCTTTCCCATTTCCAGTTAACCATGTACTGTAACTAGAGAACAGTTTTAACAAGCTATTGAGATAAGTCACATGCATGGAAAGAACATATGTATAGGTAAACATATAAAACTCAGTAATTTGCTCATGTCCAAACTGTTTTTATGAATGAAAAAATGCTAAAGGAAAAGATATTTAGATTCTGTGATCTTTCTCTTCATTCCATTTTAAATAATTTTATTAAAGTGAAATAAGTCAAGATTAACATTTCATGGTACAGATAAAACATGTAGTTTTATGAGTCTCTTATTATTTACTTATTAGACTTTCTTTACTTCTGTTCTAAAATTTACATTATTCTCTTGGTATCCTTTGTTGAAAAGCTTACCTAGGTAGGGTCAGAAGCAGCAGTGCGATACTGGGAGCTAGCTGTTAATTGGTGGTTACACACGTATGACTTTTTGTTGGCTCACTAGATGTTCTCAGCTAACTCCGAGTAAAGCATTACTGTTACCTTTTTGCAGGGATCATTAAACACATACTTATATGTAAGTAACAGAGCAATAGTTCTCTGATACATTCCATCATTTCCTTTTTGCATGGTTTAACCACAGTTTTGGAGCATTTCCGTTTTGTACATTTCTGTTCCTTTAAATTAGGGACAGTCTAGTCAAAATTAAACTTTCATTATTCAGATAGGGCAGGCTATTTTAAACAACTTTCAAATGTACTATTATCCTCAAATTTGCTTTGTTCTTTTGGTATTCCTTGTTGAAAGCTACACCGAGGTAGGCTCATATGCTAATTTCTAAGCCCTTGAAGGCCACCTCTTATCTTGGTGCATTTTGACAGTGTTCTACAGCTATAGGGTGTTAGTTCTTGTGTGCTATATAGATAACGTTGTGCTCACTCCCATGGAGATATTTATTAGTCTGCACTGATTTGCTAAAATGCAAGTCTGTCAAAAGAGCTGAGATAAGGGGGCAGTCTTCAGAAGCTTTAGATACAAGGTAATCACAGAGGTAAAAAGTATATTAATATAACCATGTTACTGGGGAATGGGTAATAAAGGGATTATCTATCTTTTTTTAAACAATGACAATTTTGGCGTAGACTGTCCCTTTAACTCCTGAACTGATTAAGCAATCACACTGCAGTTTGTTCCAGGATCAGGCTTCTGAAGTCTGCAGATGCCACTCATTCTTTCTGTGGCAGTGGAAAAACAGTTTTCAGAAGTTAAGTACAGGAAAACTGGGCAAATTAATTATGAAGATATCTTAAACAGAACATAAGTAAACATTTTGTGTGGGGGTTTAATGGAACTGTGAGGGAAGAGTCTAGGTGACTTGTTACAGTGGCCGTGAAGAACACATGTAATTATCATGACCATAGCCAGGCGTGTGCATGCGTGTTTGTGTCAGTTGTAATTTACACACATTACTGCACACTAGATTCTCTATTGAATATTTCCTACCTCTCTCTTCCAGCTCTGAGCTACCGTTCCATTCTGTGCATTAGTGAGGAGCAGGCCAGAGTCAGCACCCTACACGAGTTCCTCAGTACTCGTAGTTACATCGAGGGCTACACATTTTCTCAGGCGGATTTAGACGTTTTCAGACATTTGGCGGGACCTCCTGCTGACCATTACTTCCATGTTGTTCGGTGGTACAAGCACATAAAGGCACTAATTGATGACGCCACTGTAGAAAATGGCTCAAGTAAATTACATACATGTGAGTAACACCTGTCTTAGCATGCTGAAAAGGATTCACACCATGCAGGGGATGGATTCATGTTTAATTCTGGGTGTCGGGTTCTTTGTTTTTAAAAGATCTCAGCATTTTATGATGCAGATTACATTGTGTCTCTAAACGTTATTGTGAAAGGACATTAAAGTATAGTTTTATACATGTATAGTATCTATACATCAGTTTATTACACTTGTATACAAAATACATCAGTGTTCTCCCTAGGACCATTTAATTGGGGGCACCACCCGGCTAAAATGTTAGTCAATATTAAACTAAAATGAGCTAATATTAAAAAATTTAAATTTTTATTGCGCTAATTATCATTAAATGGACACTGAACCCAAATTTTTTCTTTCATGATTCAGATAGAGCATGGAATTTAAATCAACTTTCTAATTTACTCCTATTATCAATTTTTCTTCGTTCTCTTGCTATCTTTATTTTAAAAGCAGTAATGTTAATGTTAGCAGCCAGCCCATTTTAGGTTCAGCACTATGGATAGCGCTTGCTTATTGGAGGCTTACATATACCCACCAATAAGCAAGCATAACCCAGGTTCTCAACCAAAAATGGGCCGGCTCCTATGCATCACATTCCTGCTTTTTAAATAAAGATAGCAGAAAAATTTAAAATAGGTGTAAATTAGAAAGTTGCTTAAAATGTCATGCTCTATCTGAATCATGAAAGAAAATGTTTGAGTGTAGTCTCCCTTTAAATACATTTATGTTAAATTATGCAATTAATTTGTGCTTTGGATAGTAGGAAATTATATAATATTAGAAAATATTACACTGCCCCCAAGCCCCAACTTTATAATGCCACTCGGCTACTTCATAATACCACCCGGCTACATAGTAATACCAAACGACTACTTCATAATACCACCCGACTACTTCATAATGCTACCCGACTACTTCATAATACCAACCAACTACTTCATAATACCACCGACTACTTCATAATGCCACCCGACTACTTCATAATGCCACCCGACTACTTCATAATACCAACCGACTACTTCACAATGCCACCCAACTACTAACCCGGCTACTTCATAATGCCACCAGGCTACTTTATAATGCCACCTAACTACTACATAATTCCACCTGGCTACTTCATAATTCCACCAGGCTACTTCATAATTCCACCAGGCTACTTCATAATTCCACCAGGCTACTTCATAATGCCACCCGGCTACTTCATAATGCCACCAACTACTACATAATACCACCCGACTACTTCATAATGCAACCAACTACTTAATAATGCCACCTGGCTACTTCATAATGCCACCAGGCTACTACATAATACCACCCAATTACTACATAATGCCACCCGACTACTTCATAATGCCACATGACTACTTGATAATGCCACCAGGCTACTTCATAATGCCACCTGGCTACTTCATAATGCCACCAGGCTACTTCATAATGCCACCCAACTACTACATAATACCACCCGGCTATTTCATAATGCCAATAGGCTATTTCATAATGCCACCTGGCTACTTCATAATGCCACCCGGCTACTTCATAATGCCACCAGCCTACTACATAATACCACCCGGCTATTTCATAATGCCACCAGGCTATTTCATAATGCCACCAGGCTATTTCATAATGCCACCCGGCTACTTCATAATGCCACCAGGCTACTTCATAATGCCACCCAACTACTTCATAATGCCACCCGGCTACTTCATAATGCCACCCGGCTACTTCATAATGCCACCTGGCTACTTCATAATGCCACCCGGCTACTTCATAATGCCACCAGCCTACTACATAATACCACCCGGCTATTTCATAATGCCACCAGGCTATTTCATAATGCCACCAGGCTATTTCATAATGCCACCCGGCTACTACATAATGCCACCCGTCTACTACATAATGCCACCCGGCTACTTCATAATGCCACCCGGCTACTTCATAATGCCACCAGGCTACTTCATAATGCCACCCAACTACTACATAATACCAACCGACTACTTCTTAATGCCACCCGACTACTTCATAATACCAACCGACTACTTCACAATGCCACCCAACTACTAACCCGGCTACTTCATAATGCCACCAGGCTACTTTATAATGCCACCTAACTACTACATAATTCCACCTGGCTACTTCATAATTCCACCAGGCTACTTCATAATTCCACCAGGCTACTTCATAATTCCACCAGGCTACTTCATAATGCCACCCGGCTACTTCATAATGCCACCAACTACTACATAATACCACCCGACTACTTCATAATGCAACCAACTACTTAATAATGCCACCTGGCTACTTCATAATGCCACCAGGCTACTACATAATACCACCCAATTACTACATAATGCCACCTGACTACTTCATAATGCCACATGACTACTTGATAATGCCACCAGGCTACTTCATAATGCCACCTGGCTACTTCATAATGCCACCAGGCTACTTCATAATGCCACCCAACTACTACATAATACCACCCGGCTATTTCATAATGCCACCAGGCTATTTCATAATGCCACCAGGCTATTTCATAATGCCACCCGGCTACTTCATAATGCCACCAGGCTACTTCATAATGCCACCCAACTACTTCATAATGCCACCCGGCTACTTCATAATGCCACCCGGCTACTTCATAATGCCACCAGGCTACTTCATAATGCCACCCAACTACTACATAATACCACCAGGCTACTTCATAATGCCACCCGGCTACTTCATAATGCCACCCGGCTACTTCATAATGCCACCCAACTACTACATAATACCACCCGGCTATTTCATAATGCCACCCGGCTACTACATAATGCCACCCGGCTACTTCATAATGCCACCCGGCTACTTCATAATGCCACCCGGCTACTTCATAATGCCACCCAACTACTACATAATACCACCAGACTACTTCATAATGCCACCCAACTACTACATAATGCAACCGACTACTTAATAATGCCGCACGGCTACTTCATAATTCCACCCAACTACTACATAATGCAACCGACTATTTAATAATGCTGCCAGGCTACTTCATAATGCCACCTGGGTTGCAACATTTTAGTGGAGAACGCTATACATGTTTATAAACTTTTGCTATTAACATATAGATTGTTTCACAGATCAGGGACATAAACCTTAAACATTTTCTTGAGTATTTTTACTTTATCTGCTTTGCTGTAATCAGTTTGCATGGAGCATCATCACTGAAGTCACATCACCACTGAAGTCTGCAGTGTGCGCTCCACTCTCCCTGGGCAATTGAAAAAACATATTTTTCATAGATAAAATACAAGGAAAGCAGGCAAAATGCATAATTCAACAGTTTTTTTGTACTTCTTACAATTGAGCATTTTAAGTTTAATGTTCCTTAAAGGGACATAATACTCATATGCTAAATCACTTGAAACTGATGCAGTATAACTGTAAAATGCTGACAGGAAAATATCACCTGAGCATCTCTATGTAAAAAAAGAAGATATTTTACCTCACAATTTCCTCAGCTCAGCAGAGTAAGTTCTGTGTAAAAAGTTATACTTCACCTGCTCCCAGCTGCAGGTAAAAAAAAAAAAAAAAAATGAAGAAATGAACAGCAGCCAATCAGCATCAGCAGTGCTGAGGTCATGAACTCTTACTGTGATCTCATGAGATTTGACTTAACTCTCATGAGATTTCATAGTAAGCTTCCTTTACCTGATTGGTGAAATAATATGAGAGTTCACGATGCTCATCCTTTCAGCTGTCCCAGGACAGACACACTAAAATGCTGCTTAGAAATCCTTTACAATGGGAGGTGGCTACTGAGGAACTTTTGAGGTAAAATATCTTTCTTTTTTACATAGAGATGTTTAGGAGATATTTTCTAGTCAGCTTTTTACAGCTATGCTGCATCACTTTCAAGTGTTTAAACATTTGGGTATTATGGCCCTTTAAGTAAATTAAAACTCAAGCCAAAATAAAACTTTCATTATTCAGATAAAGCACTCAATTTTAAACAACTTTCCAATTCACTTGCATTGTCTAAATGTGCACAATCTTTTTATATGCACACTTTCTGAGGCACCAGCTCCTACTGAGCATGTGCAAGATTCACAGAATATATGTATATTCATTTTGTGATTGGATGATGGCTGTCACATGATGCTGTGGGAGGGAAATAGAACTAACTTTAAAATGTGTCAGAAAGAAATCTGCTACTCATTTGAAATCCAAACTAAGTGTTTTTGCATTGTCTTTTTATTGCACAAGCAATTCTACTGTGTTTGGTGGTCCTTTAAATGTAGAGAGGGTATTTTTGAGGGTTTGTTTCAGCATTTGAACCAAGGACCCTTTCTCATTAAGCCTCATATTTTAATTTAGTTTGCAAAACTGATTTGTATTTTATTTATTTATCTACTGTGCATGACTGCATCGGACAAACATACCTGGCCTTTGATAATATAGGATTAATAATCCAGGCAAAACTATACGTCTCCTCCTCTCCTCTGCTCAATATCACAACTTTATTCTAATCTTTTAGACTTCTATCTCTACAGGAGTGTAGCTTAACAAAATCCAGGCACCATTGAGCCACGGTGCCTAGCTTTTGGCATATAAAATAATTTTAAAGCTCTTAATTAAGTGTATGGCTAGCTCCAATATTCAACAACAACAAAAAAAAACATTGAGGGTAGTTATAAACATACACACATTAAGGATAGGTATAAATATTAAGGTACTTTAACACAGGGCTTGACAAATCTAGGTGCCATGGAGACATTTGCACTTTAAAATTAGGCTCTGATGCCCTGGTATAGATCATCCCCAGATTCCCACTGGTGCCCTTACTTCCTCCCACGCTAGCTGCTACGAGCCCCTCCTAAAATTTAGCCTAGTGTGTCTGGATTCTTCTAGGATTTGCAGCTGTGAAATACAAATCCAACTTTGGCCACGCTGTCCTTCTAATACCTCCTGTGAAGCCTCTTTACCAATGACATGGGTCACTTGATTTCACATAAAATGCCAGCCAGAGCTGTCAGTAACATGGTGGACAGATTGAGAGACCAAGCAGCCGGGAGAGTATGAGCATATATGTAGCCCTGCTCTGCAAAGCAGCAGGTCTCCCAGCAAACAACACTAAAGGATGTGCAAAAGCATCTGGCTCTTAAATTTATTGGCTGTGAACAAATTTGTTGAGTCCTCCTTTTAAAAGCTGAAAACTTAAAATATGGAAAACGGAGAAAGTCTCAGCTAAACATGGAAGTGGATATAATTAAACTGCCACTAAATGTATTGTGTGAGACAAATACAATTAAAAACATAGGGTCAGTACCACAGCTAACGGTGTGTAGTGCACACATTGACAATTAGAATATATGCTTATTCCAAAAGATAATGATTGATTCATTGTTTGTAGAAGGTAGTTGTAATATTGGTGATTCAAACAGCTCACTTAAAATGATACGTGTATTCACAACAATGTACAGTATTGTGCTAAAAAGTACTCAGTGGCCTGCAAGGCTTCAGGGTTGGATTTCCACACCAAATTTACATTGATTTTAAGCTTATTTTCTTTATAAATTAGTGTTAGCTTATTGATATTTGAAAGTGATTATTTAGAGATCAAAGAATCAATGTATCAAGTATGAAGAAGACATTGAGAGCTGAAGTCATGTCCACCTAAATTTAAAACAAATTTATCAACCCATAAAGGGACAGACTACTTGAAAATGTTTATTGTTTAAAAATAAATAGATAATCACTTTATTATCCATTCCCAAGTTTTGCATAACTAACACTGGTATAATAATATACTTTTTACCTCTGTAATTACCTTGTATCTAAGCCTCTGCAGACTGCCTCCTTATTTCAGTTCTTTTGACAGAATTGCATTTTAGCTAATCAGTGCTGACTCCTAGGTAACTCAACAGGAGAAAGTACAATATTATCTATATGACACCCATGAACTAGCGCTGTATAGCTGTGAACAACTGTCAAAACGCAGTGAGAAAAGAGGCGGCCTTTAAGGGCTTAGAAATTATCATATGAGCCTACCTAGATTGAGCTTTCAACAAAGAATACCAAGAGAACATAGCATAGCAAATTTGATGATAAAAGTAAATTGGAAATGTGTTTAACATTGCATGGCCCTATCTGAATCATGAAAGTTTTATTTTGACTAGACTGTCCCCTTAACGACCAAGGACGTACGCCATACGTCCTAAAAAAAAATACAGTTAATGACCGAGGACGTATGGCGTACGTCCTTGGTCTGGAAAGCAGCTGGAAGCGATCCTGATAGCTTCCAACCGCTTTCCGGTTATTGCAGTGATGCCTCGATATTGAGGCATCCTGCAATAACCCCCCTTGGCCATCCGATGCAGAGAGAGCCACTCTGTGGCCCTCTCTGCACCGGACATCGATGGCCGGTATCGTTGGTGGGTGGGAGCTTACGTGGGAGGCAGGTGGGCGGCCATCGATGGGCCAAATGACGTCGAGGGGGCGGGATCGTGGGCGGGATCGCCGGGGGCACGTGCACGGGGGGCGCGGGGCGCGCACGTGCACGGGGTGGATGCGGATGGGAACGGCTACACTACAGAAAACTATGGAAAATAAAAGTTGGGTAAGAGTAAAAAAATTTACAAATCGAAGTGATCTGGGAGGTGGAGGGGGGTTATTCTTTGGGGGGGAAGCTACACTACAGAAAAAAAAAGTAAAAATAATAAAAAAAAATTTGCAGTAACTGGATACTGGCAGACAGCTGCCAGTACCCAAGATGGCTCCCAGTAAGGTAGAGGGGGAGGGTTAAAGAGCTGTTTGGGGGGGGATCAGGGAGGTTGGGGGCTAAGGGGGGAATCCTACACATCAGCATATGTAAATATGCTAAAAAAATATACATTTTTTTAAAAAAATACCTTTTATTTTAGTACTGGCAGACTTTCTGCCAGTACTTAAGATGGCGGGGACAATTGTGAGGTAGGGGAGGGAAGAGCACTGTTTGGGAGGGATCAGGGGGTCTGATGTGTCAGGTAAGAGGCTGATCTCTACACTAAAGCTAAAATTAACCCTGCAAGCTCCCTACAAGCTACCTAATTAACCCCTTCACTGCTGACATAATACACATGTGATGTGCAGCGGCATTTCGTGGCCTTCTAATTACCAAAAAGCAATGCCAAAGCCATATATGTCTGCTATTTCTGAACAAAGGGGATCCCAGAGAAGCATTTACAACAATTTGTGCCATAATTGCACAAGCTGTTTGTAAATAATTTCAGTGAGAAAACTAAAGTTTGTGAAAAAGTGAACAACTTTTATTTTATTTGATCGCATTTGGCGGGGAAATGGTGGCATGAAATATACCAAGATGGGCCTAGATCAATTCTTGGGGTTGTCTATTACACTACACTAAAGTTAAACTTAACCCTACAAGCTCCCTAATTAACCCCTTCACTGCTGGGCATAATACATGTGTTGTATGCAGTGGCATTTAGCGGCCTTCTAATTACCAAAAAGCAATGCCAAAGCCATATATGTCTGCTATTTATGAACAAAGGGGATCCCAGAGAAGCTTTTACAACCATTTGTGCCATAATTGCACAAGCTGTTTGTAAATAATTTCAGTGAGAAACCTAAAATTGTGAAAAAGTGAACGATTTTTTTTTATTTGATCATATTTGGAGGTGAAATGGTAGCATGAAATATACCAAGATGGGCCTAGATCAATTCTTGGGGTTGTCTACTACACTAAACTAAAGCTAAAATTAACCCTAGAAGCTCCCTACATGCTCCCTAATTAACCCCTCCACTGCTGGGCATAATACACATGTGGTGCGCAGTGGCATTTAGCGGCCTTCTAATTACCCCAAAAAAATGCCAAAGCCATATATGTCTGCTATTTATGAACAAAGGGGATCCCAGAGAAGCATTTACAACCATTTGTGCCACAATTGCACAAGTTGTTTGCAAATAATTTCAGTGAGAAACCTAAAGTTTGTGAAAAAAATTGTGAAAAAGTGAACATTTTTTTTTATTTGATCTCATTTGGCGGTGAAATGGTGGCATGAAATATACCAAAATGGGCCTAGATCAATACTTTGGGATGTCTTCTAAAAAAAATATATACATGTCAATGGATATTCAGGGATTCCTGACAGATATCAGTGTCCCAATGTAACTAGCGCTAATTTTGAAAAAAAGTGGTTTGGAAATAGCAAAGTGCTACTTGTACTTATTGCCCTATAACTTGCAAAAAAAAGCAAAGAACATGTAAACATTGAGTATTTCTAAACTCAGGACAAAATTTAGAAACTATTTAGCATGGGTGTTTTTTGGTGATTGTAGATGTGTAACAGATTTTGGGGGTCAAAGTTAGAAAAAGTGTGTTTTTTCCATTTTTTCCTCATATTTTATATTTATTTTTATAGTAAATTATAAGATATGATGAAAATAATGATATCTTGAGAAAGTCCATTTAATGGCGAGAAAAACAGTATATAATATGTGTGGGTACAGTAAATGAGTAAGAGGAAAATTACAGCTAAACACAAACACCGCAAAAATGTAAAAATAGCCTTGGTCCCAAACGGACAGAAAATGGAAAAGTGCTGTGGTCATTAAGGGGTTAAGTAATATATAGTCTACTGTGTGCACTTTGAATAACACTTTAGATACTACTATTAATAAGACACAGAAACATTAGAAGACAATTCAAGTAAAACAGTTATGTATTCATATTATTACATTGTATCTCAAGAAGAGATCTTGTGTTACTTTAGTTTCCTCTATTTGCAAACATTATTGATAATACATTCTTGTGATTATGTTTCCAAAACAAACAAAAATTATTACAATCTCCACTAAAATCTCTGCACCTTTTTGTGTGCTTGTTCTGGATTACCTAATCATGATAACTGAGCTAAAAGCTAACATGCCAATAAATGCATGTCCATGAACAATTGTGGAAAGAAAAGCAGAAAATAACAGGGATGGCCAACTGGAGGCCCCAGGGCCACATGCGGCCCTCTCCACTCGTTTTTAAGGCTCCTGGGGAAAAGACAAAACTAAGAATTTGTGCTATCGTTTTTGTGACCCCCAAGAAAAAAGGGATTTTAAAATTTGTGCACTAAGGAATTCTGGTAGTGAACAAACAAGATGGCCACAACTCAATAGAGCCATCTGGATGGTAGAATAGCACATGATACCCTGCAACTTTTTCTAAATCTGGCCCTGTGCCACTGGTCATTTTTAGGAAATAATTTGTCATTTGTGTATAGTCATACATTTTATATGTGGCCCTTAAGGCTTCTAAAATCTTTATCTGTGGCTCTTAAAGCTTCGAAAATATTTATCTGGGGCCCTTAAAGCTTTGAAAATACTGTCTTGCAGCCTCCATCTCTTAGGAAGTTGTTTATCACTGCTATAAAACATACATATCTATAGTGAATATAATAGATATATAATATTTGCAGTGGTCAATATTATATAAGTCAGTGTTTGTAAGTTCTTTTTTTTATGCACTTCTGATTCTAAAAGAACCATAAGAAATCCAACCCATACGAAGTCCAATCCGTCTTATCCTCAGAAAAGCAAATATAAGTTAAAGAATTGCGCTGTAATAGACAGGGTCCTTTCTCATTGGAATCTACTCATGAGACAAAATCTCAGCTATTCACAGAATACAATTTATTTGTACAAATTGCTTATCTGTGTGCTGTCGTCTTCAGAAGAAACTGAATGTATCCTGCAACCACTTGAGATTTAATATCTTGTGAGTAGAATCCAGTTAGAGGGTCCCCTCTTCTTTGCAGAGCTATGTATCTTTTTATCTTGTACATGTTTTCATCAGCATTAATTGGACTGGACCTAATTTTAGATCTCTGGTTTGTTATTGATGAGTCCTTGTACTTTAGAACTAGGTAAGTGCATAGTAAAGAAATTTCCAATAATAATATTTATTTATTGTGTGTGACTGGTCGAACTAGTTGTTTTCTTCTTAAACGGGTCCACAGCTGCATTCATTACTTTTGGGAAATACAGAACCTGGCCACCAGGAGGAGGCAAAGACACCCCAGCCAAAGGCTTAAATACCTCCCCCACTTCCCTCATCCCCCAGTCATTCTTTGCCTTTTGTGGCACTTCCGCATGAAGTTAAATAAATAGTGTTAGGACATTGTTATGTCTACCGTTTATTTTGTCTTTCCCTACTAGGGCTTCAACTTTTCTGTAGCCTTGGACAAGTTCTAGGGTGCCCTATGTATCAGGCGAGTCCTGGTTGGGCACTAGTTTTTCTCTTCCTTGAGGTCTGTATCAACCACGCGGTGCCCGTTGTAACCGGCTGGCCCGGTTGGGGTGCTCAGTTGCTTACTCGCTTTCTTGGTTTTGTATGTTTTAGGAGCCCTTTCGTTCCTAGATGTCAGGCTGGTCCTCGTTTATTCCTTTGGGTTGGGTATCAGAGGGGATTGTGCTCAGTCCTCAATGTCCTATTCCTGATGGCTGGTGGGGCTATCGAGCTCGGATCCTGCTAAGGCTTACTTTGGGGGTTCCTGAGGTCCTTTGGCTCGGGAGCTAGAATTTTCTCCTTCCCAATAGGGTTGGAAGTTCAGATGTCTCCTTGGAAATCTCTGGTACCAGGTTTAGGTGGTTGTTACGAACTGCTATTTGTAACTGGCCCTTTAAATGGAAAATTGCCCTGCCCTGGAGAAGATTATTTGGCAGCCTCCTTCCTCATGACTATGGCCCCTGGAAGATTGTGCCCCTGAAAACGTATTAACTTTTATTGGGTGTGTATGGCCCTTTAAGAACCGTCTGGGGACATATTGTGACTTTGGTGAACAATGCCCCTTTAAGACTATGTCCCCAGACCTGTAAAATAACTTGTCCCTGGCTTTCTCCCACTTGGTTCAGTAAATAGGGCTTACTGAACCAAGTACCACACAGGCAGAGTGTTCCACAGAAAGGGAACACTTTTACAAAAGCATTAGTTTTCATTGTGTGCCATTAAGTGCTATGTGACAGAAAGAGTTAACCTTGTTCAGCTTCAAGAAGCTATTTTCTAAATGCAGGTTTGCTGGCATCAGCTCTAATTAAGTTTAGTGATAAACATTCCCATTGTCTAATCACCTCCAGAGTTAGCCTGCTAGTTGATAAGATGGACTGCATTGTTTTCTTGTGTGTAACTTGTTATCTGCTGAAGTAATGTATTCTAGTGTGGCCTGTCAAAGGGCGTTGTCTCTCTATCTAAATGTACCAAATGTGTGATTGGGGATTTTATGCCTCCCCCTGAGAGTGTCCTTTTTGCATGTAACCTCAATAAAAAGCAGGCTGGTTGTTCCAGCATCTCAGTCCTTTTCTAACCCTCTAACTTGCAGCCTTGACTCATGTTTGTAGGGGACAGCTATAATCATTACAGGGATTGCTATGCTTTTCATACTCCCTTAGCTACTGAGCTCTTGTAAGAGCTCTTGTTCCTGATCCTGCTTCGCTCTACAGAAGGAAGAGGTTCACCTACTGGAGCTTGGTCGTAGGTCCAGGGCGCAGAGCAGACGGCGAGATACCAGCCCAGCAGCGGTGGTTCGTAGAGTCTGCATTACTTATGGTGGCTACGCAGTAGTTATGGTGTCTACGGTGCTGATGATCCTTTGGTGAGCTCTAGGAGCATCCTTTTCTACGGTCCAACCTCCAGCCAGCCTGGAGGCAACCGTAACAGTGGTGATTACTTGTCTATTGGTATTTTTTCTTGGATTGTCCTTTTTGAATCCTTGGCGACGGTACCTCTTCCTTAAAGGGTCGAGGTTGTTTGTGCCTCTTTTTTTCCCCTTTCTTGGGGCTGGTTTTCTGGTCATCTTTTTCTGGAAGCTCGGGTTATTTGGCTTTTTTCTTTCCCACTACGGTATCTCGTCTGCTCCCATAATTTTGGAGCTCTGGAGATTGTGTTGTCTCTTTTTTTCCTGCGGTTGCCCCTGCTTAGGCGTTTCGGCTTGATCTGTCGCTCGTCAGGAGTTTGGGATGCTTGTTCATGGTACATTCCTCGAGCTGTAGTGGTTTCTGGGAGGTTGATCCCGAGTGGATCTTTGGAGACTATTTATCTTCTCAAACTAGATTTTCTAGGATTTGAGCTCTGTTCTCTTGTAAGTTTATCTTAGTCTTTAGACTTAGTGGGTGTTGTCCCTTGAGCCTTTAGGGGTTAAGCTCTCTGTCTCTGGGATACGTACGCGAGCGTTCAGTGTCCAAGAACCCTTGGATGTGGCTGTGATTGCATCAACCGTGGTGCAAGGTCTTCTCCGGATGGGGTAACTCGTTGGTTCTTCAGGGGTTATTAGTTTTGAAGCCGGCTCCAGGTTCCGGGCTGTCCGGTTTTCTTGACCTGTTCTTATCTTTGACTGGACATTTTGGGTTTTCTGTGTCCTGATCCCTTAGGTTGGATCTGGACAGCCCAGTTTTTCCGGTTCTGGAACGTCTTCATGTCCCTTCTGGCGGATTTTTCTCTCTCTTAACGGGGAATTGGAAATTGCTACTGGGCCAGCTGTAGTAGCCGGATGGCAATCGGTATTGGCCTTTTGCCGTCCCTCTACAGCTTTACACTCTATGCCTGTGGGCGGGTGAGCTGTTATGTTTGTGTTTCCCCTCCCTTTGGAGAGGATTGGGCATACCACAGTATCCACCTGGTACCCTGGAGGTCTTTTCTTCCTCTGTTCTGTGGGGTCCTCCCTGCCTCATGTGCAGAATGTCATGTGAAGAGCTGGATTTCTGGTGTCATGCCATTTCTGTTTTCAGTATAGGGTCTCCTTTTTGAGAGTGTCCCTTCTCTTCGGGAAGTTTGCTGGGTCCGGGGTCTGGACCCGAACTCGTCCATGGGGGGTCTGGGTCCCATCCTTTTCCTTCCTGAGGGTCTTGGTGGTTCCTTTCGGACATTGCCAATCGCTTTGGTACTGGGCCCGTTGCCTCTGAGTAGTTCTGACTGCTCTGTTGAGCCTTCATCGCGTATCAACAATAGGTTTTGGGGGCCTTCCTTGAGTGGGAGGCTTTGCGGTGTTTCCTTCCCTCAGCAGGTAGATTTCCTCTGCTGGCTTTTGGGTACTATCCTTTCTTCCCTGTTTTTTGGGAAGGAATTGCTCTGCACTTCTTTGGATGTTTCTCTCTGTAACAGTCCTGGTGCACTTTCCTAGCCTTTGATTAGCTAGTGTTGGCGGCTTGCGTCCGCTTAGTCCTCTTTTGCAGAGGGAAGCCCGTGGCTTCATCTGGAGCATAATAAGATGTTATGGTGCTGTTTTTTTAGCGGCTCCTGGGGGTGTTTTTTCCCCCTCGGTCATGCCATCCTGAGTGCTGGTTTGCACTCTGTGTAAGGGAGGGGGTCTACCTTTGTCCCTCTAGGTTTCCAGGGTTGGGGCGTTTTCATTGGTCCCTTGGACTCCATGCAGTTAGAGATCTGGGATTTTTCCTCCCTTCACTCTGCTCTGTTCGTTCTCTACAGCCAGTGCTTGACAAATCTGTTTAAAAATTAGGAGCCAGAAAGAATATTTAGGAGCCAGACATATTTTTAGGAGCCAGAGAGTGGGATTTGTATATGGATATATGGAGAGTAACCAAAAAAGTTAGGAGCCAGGGTTAAAATTCTAGGAGCCAGTGGCTCCCAGGCTCCTGGGTTTGTCGAGCCCTGCTCTACGCGACTTTCTCCTGTTGCTACCTTGGTTTGCGCTCTTGGAGCTTTACTTGGGGTTCTTTTTCGCTCTAGTTGTTTGTCTGGTGGTCCTTTCGGACTCTCTTATAAGAGTTTAAGTGTGGGCTTGGAGCCTGCGGGACTTTGTCTCCTCGGAGGCCTTTGTGCTCGGTTGAGTCTAGTGATCTGAGCGGTCGTTAGCCAAGGCCTTGCTGGTTTTAACTGATAGGCAGCTACTTGGTCCTTTCCATTTTTGTTCCTTCTGCTTCTGGTGTAGCAGTTTTTTTGTCGGGTGTTTGGGTAATTTCAGGCTGTGGTGACCTCAGAATGGTCCGCCTCTTGTACCTGCCCATTTTGCATTCAGTGTCCTCTATAGCTTGGGTATTGTTTTCCCAAAAGTAATGAATGCAGCTGTGGACTCTCCCCGTTTAAGAAGAAAAACTTAAAGTATGCTTACCTGATAATTTTGTTTTCTTCTGATGAGAGAGTCCACAGCTCCCCGCCCGCATTTTTGTTCTTTGGGGCGGCCCTAAATTTGTTTTTTTTTATTCTTCTGGCACCCTTTTCACCCTGATATTTCTCCTACTGTTCCTTGTTACCTCGGCAGAATGACTGGGGGGTGAGGGAAGTGGGGGAGGTATTTAAGCCTTTGGCTGGGGTGTCTTTGCCTCCTCCTGGTGGCCAGGTTCTGTATTTCCCAAAAATAATGAATGCAGCTATGGACTCTCCCCTTCAGAAGAAAAGAAAATGATCAGGTAAGCATAATTTAAGTTTTAACTTTATTATTATTATTATTTTGTCATTTTAAATTAATTTACACAATTCTGTAACTTCCTGGTGATTATTTTTTCCTTTTTTAATCAGTTAAAAGGATACTGAACCCATTTTTTTTTCTTTAATGATTCAGATAGAGCAGCAATTTTAAGCAACTTTCTAATTTACTCCTATTATCAATTTTTCTTCGTTCTCTTGGTATCTTTATTTGTAAAAGCAATAATGGAAAGCTTAGGAGCTGGCCCATTTTTGGTTTAGCACCTGGGTAGCGCTTGCTTATTGGTGGCTACATTTAGTAAATGTAAAGAAGAAAACAGACTCTCTGGTTCTCCAGAGAAGTAGCACATGCTATAGATAAAAAAAAAAACAACAACTTAGAAATATGGAAAATCCTGAAAAACCTAAGTAAAAATAAACAGCAGTAAGTTATGACTGCCAAGACTTGGAATGGAAGAGAAGGTAGCATAATCATCTTAGTTGTATAGCAGTGAAACAGAATAAAGAATAGGATAGTAAGAATCAAGTCACATGATGGTGATAAGGAATTGAAGACTTAAAGGGACATGAAAGTCAAAATTAAACATTCCCGATTTAGGTAGAGTATGTCATTTTAAATTCACTTTTGTTATCAAATGTACTTTGTTTTCTTGGTATCCTTTGTTGAAAAGCTTACATATGAATCCCCAGCAGCAGCAAAGCACTAATGGGAGCTGGTGATTGGTGGCTACACATTTGTCTCATCATTGGCTCACCATATGTGCTCAGCTAGCTCCCAGTAGTGCATTGTTGCTCTAAAGCTGACTTTATCTATGTGCTTAACCCCATTTGCATGTTTATTTTTGCATTTTCATGTCCCTTTAATAGTTACTAAGTTGAAGTGTAATCACCACCTTCTGCCCCTAAGTCCCCTGTCTGTATTCAAATTCATGATTGTCATTTTGTGAAAGGAGATAAGTCTATCTTCATAGTTTACTTTGATTTTGTACAGTTCATTTCAAATGGCAAATACATAAATGCAAGCATGCTTTCAGCCAGAACAGGAGCTTCTCTCCTTTTCTGAAGTAGTAATCTTCTACAGATTGAGAGAAGAGCCTGGCTGAGGAAATGAGGACAGATTATCGTCAGAGGGCCACTTTGTAGCTGTATATGCAGTGGAGCTTTAGTAGAGTAGACTTAGCTTTCTATTGACAGTTCAGATAAAGTGTACTGTTGTCTGTACCAATGTTGTTCATAGAGTACTTGTGACATGTGCGTGCCACTGAGCCTACCTCAGTATGCTCTTATGGAAACAAGCTCGATTTTAACACAAGACACCGAGATAAGATAACATTTATAATAAAAGTGCATTTTAATTTATTTCTTTAAGTTGTATGCTATAGCTGAACTATGAAAGTTTAATTTGAATATGTAAGAGCTCTTCAATTCCATAATTATCTCTGCACATTATCTGATATAGCTTTGTACATGTGCAGAACATTAAGGAATATTAAATGTGCCTAAAATGTCATATTCCTCTTCTCCTTTAGGCAAATCAAGGCGAACACAACCTCAGTGGTCGTCGCCAGAAGCCAAAGAACAACCTGTACTGCGCTTGTACAACAGCCTCACTCGCAATAAGGTGCTCTGATTGTGTATTGTTTTCTATGGTTAGCCAGTGACATTTAACACTCCTTATAACTGCTTTAGTATCACATAGATGCATAGTTCCCTAAAAGTGTAGCTTTGTATATTCCATTTTTTACCTACTTTTAATAAATAGTCAGACAATATGTAATTTTATTTAAATATTTTTTCTTAATATACAAGAGCATAGATATTGTCTGATATGGTTCTCCATCTGTAGAGATTCTACACTGAAGTTTGTAAAGAAGACATTCTACCATAAGGAAGAAAACAAATTTTATACCCAATTTAGCTTGGAATTAAAACATCTAGAATTTGTCACAGAAACTTAGTTTGACAAAAAAGAATATATATATATATATATATATATATATATATACAGTATATATGAAAACACACTAACAGCACTAATTAAAAGTGTTCAAAAAATAAGTGCAACGCAATTCAAAAATGTGTATAATAAAATGTTTTATTTTGTTATTGCGATCATTCTATATAGAATAGTGTGTGGTGAAATTCACACACAACGATTTTAGAGTAATATCAGTAGTTGTAGTCAAAACAGACTGAAAAGTATCTCACACCAAGCAGTTTTAGTGTGGTAACAATCAAGCAACTGAATTCAACAAGACAAAATATAAAATTCCAAACAGGATTAGGTTAGGATAAAGTCCTAGTGGTCCCATGGATTATAGCATACTAGACATGATGAAATACAAAATCACTAACTAGTGCAAGACTGGAATAGGCTAAAAAACTAAAATGGTTAAAACTCAAAGTAGATAAAAGCAAGCCGCAACTCACTTGACTGGCCAGACAATACCTGCAAACTCACAACGCATTTCTGGATTACGCCCCTTCGTCAGGTGTAGTTTCAGTGTGCTACGGCTTGTCTCTATATACCCTTAAACTGTCACTTACTATTTGGCGGTTACCAATAGAATCGTCACGATTCTTTGATTCCTTGATTGACAGTTTATACATCAAATAAATTGCAAACAACTTTGTATCAACCAAGTAAAAAGTTACGCTTTAGAAGAATTACATTTATACTTGAGAACACTGTATATGCATATCAACATAACCCATATGTATCTGATGTCTTTAATAATATTATGTTATATGCAAAAAAAAGTGGAAATTATAATTTTAGCCAAAATAGCAATTATTTAAAAAAAAATATTGTATTGTATTTTGTTTATTCTTGCATTCACTAAAAGCAATGTATATACCAAACTTTAGCATGATATATATAGATGGCAAATACATTTTGTTAGCGTGAAATGGTGGGTCTGGGACCCCTGTTGGCTATGGATCCCAGATGAACCATAAAAGAGGGTAAAAACTTATATAATGGTACCAAAATATAAAGTATAAGAAAATGTATAATATAAGAGAATGCAAGAATAACCAAAAATATATATAACTAAAAAATATATATAATAACCAAAAAAATAATAATTACAATTATAACCCAAAAGAATATAATAACCAAAAAAACATAATTTATGCTTACCTGATAAATTCCTTTCTTCTGTTGTGTGATCAGTCCACGGGTCATCATTACTTCTGGGATATAACTCCTCCCCAACAGGAAATGCAAGAGGATTCACCCAGCAGAGCTGCATATAGCTCCTCCCCTCTACGTCAGTCCCAGTCATTCGACCAAGAATCAACGAGAAAGGAGTAACCAAGGGTGAAGTGGTGACTGGAGTATAATTTAAAAGATATTTACCTGCCTTAAAACAGGGCGGGCCGTGGACTGATCACACAACAGAAGAAAGGAATTTATCAGGTAAGCATAAATTATGTTTTCTTCTGTTATGTGTGATCAGTCCACGGGTCATCATTACTTCTGGGATACCAATACCAAAGCAAAAGTACACGGATGACGGGAGGGATAGGCAGGCTCATTATACAGAAGGAACCACTGCCTGAAGAACCTTTCTCCCAAAAATAGCCTCCGAAGAAGCAAAAGTGTCAAATTTGTAAAATTTGGAAAAAGTATGAAGCGAAGACCAAGTTGCAGCCTTGCAAATCTGTTCAACAGAGGCCTCATTCTTAAAGGCCCAAGTGGAAGCCACAGCTCTAGTGGAGTGAGCTGTAATTCTTTCAGGAGGCTGCTGTCCAGCAGTCTCATAGGCTAAACGTATTATGCTACGAAGCCAAAAAGAGAGAGAGGTAGCAGAAGCTTTTTGACCTCTCCTCTGTCCAGAGTAAACGACAAACAAGGAAGAAGTTTGGCGAAAATCTTTAGTTGCCTGCAAGTAGAACTTGAGGGCACGAACTACATCCAGATTGTGTAAAAGACGTTCCTTCTTTGAAGAAGGATTTGGACACAAGGATGGGACAACAATCTCTTGATTGATGTTCCTGTTAGTGACTACCTTAGGTAAGAACCCAGGTTTAGTACGCAGAACTACCTTGTCTGAGTGAAAAATCAGATAAGGGGAATCACAATGTAAGGCTGATAACTCAGAGACTCTTCGAGCCGAGGAAATAGCCATCAAAAACAGAACTTTCCAAGATAACATTTTTATATCAATGGAATGAAGGGGTTCAAACGGAACACCCTGTAAGACGTTAAGAACTAAGTTTAAACTCCATGGTGGAGCAACAGCTTTAAACACAGGCTTGATCCTAGCTAAAGCCTGACAAAAGGACTGGACGTCTGGATTTTCTGACAGACGTCTGTGTAACAAGATGGACAGAGCTGAAATCTGTCCCTTTAATGAACTAGCTGATAAACCCTTTTCTAAACCTTCTTGTAGAAAAGACAATATCCTAGCGATCCTAACCTTACTCCAGGAGTAACCTTTGGATTCGCACCAGTATAGGTATTTCCGCCATATTTTATGGTAAATCCTTCTGGTAACAGGCTTCCTAGCCTGAATCAGGGTATCAATAACCGACTCAGAAAAACCACGTTTTGATAAAATCAAGCGTTCAATTTCCAAGCAGTCAGCTTCAGAGAAGTTAGATTTTGATGTTTGAATGGACCCTGTATCAGAAGGTCCTGTCTTAGAGGTAGAGACCAAGGCGGACAGGATGACATGTCCACTAGATCTGCATACCAAGTCCTGCGTGGCCAAGCAGGTGCTATTAGAATTACTGATGCTCTCTCCTGTTTGATTTTGGCAATCAATCGAGGAAGCAGCGGGAAGGGTGGAAACACATAAGCCATCCTGAAGTTCCAAGGTGCTGTCAAAGCATCTATCAGAACTGCTCCCGGATCCCTGGATCTGGACCCGTAGCGAGGAAGTTTGGCGTTCTGGCGAGACGCCATGAGATCTATCTCTGGTTTGCCCCAACGTCGAAGTATTTGGGCAAAGACCTCCGGATGAAGTTCCCACTCCCCCGGATGAAGAGTCTGGCGACTCAAGAAATCCGCCTCCCAGTTCTCCACTCCCGGGATGTGGATTGCTGACAGGTGGCAAGAGTGAGACTCTGCCCAGCGAATTATCTTTGATACTTCCATCATTGCTAGGGAGCTTCTTGTCCCTCCCTGATGGTTGATGTAAGCTACAGTCGTGATGTTGTCCGACTGAAACCTGATGAACCCCCGAGTTATTAACTGGGGCCAAGCCAGAAGGGCATTGAGAACTGCTCTCAATTCCAGAATGTTTATTGGAAGGAGACTCTCCTCCTGATTCCATAGTCCCTGAGCCTTCAGAGAATTCCAGACAGCGCCCCAACCTAGTAGGCTGGCGTCTGTTGTTACAATTGTCCAGTCTGGCCTGCTGAATGGCATCCCCCTGGACAGGTGTGGCCGATGAAGCCACCATAGAAGAGAATTTCTGGTCTCTTGATTCAGATTCAGAGCAGGGGACAAATCTGAGTAATCCCCATTCCACTGACTTAGCATGCATAATTGCAGCGGTCTGAGGTGTAGGCGTGCAAAAGGTACTATGTCCATTGCCGCTACCATTAAGCCGATCACCTCCATGCATTGAGCTACTGACGGGTGTTGAATGGAATGAAGGACGCGGCATGCATTTTGAAGTTTTGTTAACCTGTCTTCTGTCAGGTAAATCTTCATTTCTACAGAATCTATAAGAGTCCCCAAGAATGGAACTCTTGTGAGAGGAAAGAGAGAACTCTTCTTTTCGTTCACTTTCCATCCATGCGACCTTAGAAATGCCAGAACTAACTCTGTATGAGACTTGGCAGTTTGAAAGCTTGAAGCTTGTATTAGAATGTCGTCTAGGTACGGAGCTACCGAAATCCCTCGCGGTCTTAGTACCGCTAGAAGGGCACCCAGAACCTTTGTGAAGATTCTTGGAGCCGTAGCCAATCCGAATGGAAGAGCTACAAACTGGTAGTGCCTGTCTAAGAAGGCAAACCTTAGATACCGGTGATGATCTTTGTGGATCGGTATGTGAAGGTAAGCATCCTTTAAATCCACTGTGGTCATGTACTGACCCTCTTGGATCATGGGTAAGATTGTCCGAATAGTTTCCATTTTGAACGATGGAACTCTTAGGAATTTGTTTAGAGTCTTTAAATCTAAGATTGGCCTGAAAGTTCCCTCTTTTTTGGGAACCACAAACAGGTTTGAGTAGAACCCTTGTCCTTGTTCCGACCACGGAACCGGATGGATCACTCCCATTGTTAACAGATCTTGTACGCAGCGTAGAAACGCTTCTTTCTTTATCTGGTTTGTTGACAACCTTGACAGATGGAATCTCCCTCTTGGGGGAGATAATTTGAAGTCTAGAAGGTATCCCTGAGATATGATCTCTAGTGCCCAGGGATCCTGAACATCTCTTGCCCAGGCCTGGGCGAAGAGGGAGAGTCTGCCCCCTACTAGATCCGGTCCCGGATCGGGGGCTCTCGGTTCATGCTGTCTTTGGGGCAGCAGCAGGTTTCCTGGCCTGCTTGCTTTTGTTCCAGGACTGGTTAGGCTTCCAGCCTTGCCTGTAACGAGCAACAGCTCCTTCCTGTTTTGGTGCAGTGGAGGTTGATGCTGCTCCTGTTTTGAAATTCCGAAAGGGACGAAAATTAGACTGTCTAGCCTTAGCTTTGGCCTTGTCTTGAGGTAGGGCGTGGCCCTTACCTCCCGTAATGTCAGCGATAATTTCTTTCAAACCGGGCCCGAATAAGGACTGCCCCTTGAAAGGTATATTAAGTAATTTGGACTTAGAAGTAACATCAGCTGACCAGGATTTTAGCCACAGTGCCCTGCGTGCCTGTATGGCGAATCCTGAGTTCTTAGCCGTAAGTTTGGTTAAATGTACTACGGCCTCCGAAATGAAAGAATTAGCTAGTTTAAGGACTCTAAGCCTGTCCGTAATGTCGTCTAGCGTAGAGGAACTAAGGTTCTCTTCAAGCGACTCAATCCAAAATGCTGCCGCAGCCGTAATCGGCGCGATACATGCAAGGGGTTGTAATATAAAACCTTGTTGAACAAACATTTTCTTAAGGTAACCCTCTAATTTTTTATCCATTGGATCTGAGAAAGCACAGCTATCCTCCACCGGGATAGTGGTACGCTTAGCTAAAGTAGAAACTGCTCCCTCCACCTTGGGGACCGTTTGCCATAAGTCCCGAGTGGTGGCGTCTATTGGAAACATCTTTCTAAATATTGGAGGGGGTGAGAACGGCACACCGGGTCTATCCCACTCCTTAGTAACAATTTCAGTTAGTCTCTTAGGTATAGGAAAAACGTCAGTACTCGCCGGTACCGCAAAGTATTTATCCAACCTACACAGTTTCTCTGGTATTGCAACAGTGTTACAATCGTTGAGAGCTGCTAAGACCTCCCCTAGTAGTACACGGAGGTTCTCCAATTTAAATTTAAAATTTGAAATATCTGAGTCCAATCTGTTTGGATCAGAACCGTCACCCACAGAATGAAGCTCTCCGTCCTCATGCTCTGCGAGCTGTGACGCAGTATCAGACATGGCCCTAGCATTGTCAGCGCACTCTGTTCTCACCCCAGAGTGATCACGCTTGCCTCTTAGTTCAGGTAATTTAGACAAAACTTCAGTCATAACAGTAGCCATATCTTGTAATGTTATCTGTAATGGCCGCCCAGATGTACTAGGCGCCAAAATATCACGCACCTCCCGGGCGGGAGATGCAGGTACTGTCGCGTGAGGCGAGTTAGTCGGCATAACTCTCCCCTCGCTGTTTGGTGAAATTTGTTCACATTGTACAGATTGACTTTTATTTAAAGTAGCATCAATACAGTTAGTACATAAATTTCTATTGGGCTCCACCTTGGCATTGGAACAAATGACACAGATATCTTCCTCTGAGTCAGACATGTTTAACACACTAGCAAAAAAACTTACAACTTGGTTATAATCTTTTTTAGCAAAAAAACGCACTGTGCCTCAAAGAGGTACTAACGATTAAATGACAGTTGAAATAATGAACTGAAAAACAGTTATTGCATCAAACTTTAAAACAACACAACTTTTAGCAAAGGTTTGTTCCCATTAGTAAAAAACAACACTAATTAAATTTGTACATAAGAAAACAAAACAACGTTTTTTATACACAGTCACTATAAGAATTCTCACAGCTCTGCTGAGAGAATTTACCTCCCTTCAAAGAAGTTTGAAGACCCCTGAGATCTGTCAGAGATGAACCGGATCATGCAGGAAATATAAAAGTAGCTGACTGGAATTTTTTGATGCGTAGCAAAGAGCGCCAAAAACGGCCCCTCCCTCTCCCACACAGCAGTGAAGAGAAACGAAACTGTCACAATTAAAGCAAAAAAACTGCCAAGTGGAAAATAATGCCCAAATATTTATTCACACAGTACCTCAGCAATGTAAACGATTCTACATTCCAGCAAAAAACGTTTAACATGAGAATAGTTATTAAAAGGATTAGTGACCTTTAACACAGTAGTTCCGGTGAAATACCATCCCCAGAATACTGAAGTGTATACATACATGTCATTTTAACGGTATGGCAGGCTTTTCTCATCAATTCCATTCAGAAAATAAAAACTGCCACATACCTCAATGCAGATTCATCTGCCCGCTGTCCCCTGATCTGAAGCCTTTACCTCCCTCAGATGGTCGAGAACAGCAATATGATCTTAACGACTCCGGTTAAAATCATAGTAAAAAATCTCTGTCAGATTCTTCCTCAAACTCTGCCAGAGAAGTAATAACACGCTCCGGTGCTATTTTAAAATAACAAACTTTTGATTGAAGTCATAAAAACTAAGTATAATCACCATAGTCCTCTCACACATCCTATCTAGTCGTTGGGTGCAAGAGAATGACTGGGACTGACGTAGAGGGGAGGAGCTATATGCAGCTCTGCTGGGTGAATCCTCTTGCATTTCCTGTTGGGGAGGAGTTATATCCCAGAAGTAATGATGACCCGTGGACTGATCACACATAACAGAAGAAAATATATATAATTAAAAAAAAAATATATATATATATATAATAACCAAAGAAAAATAAGAAATACTGCAATGGTTCATTCTCTTATAATATACATTTTCTTATACTATATATTTTGGTATCATTATATGTTTTCCCCTCTTTTTTGGGTTATTATTGTAATTATTATTTTTTTGGTTGTTATATATATATATATTTTATTCTAGAAAAAGATCACCCATTTGTTAAGCTGTCTGCCACACAATAATGTTTGTAATTTGTTCATGTCGGGATTCATTGGCAGTACCGATACAGCAACTGATTGATTTGCTGATGGTTAAATTCAAGTGACTGTACATGAATGTCTTTATAAGTAGAGAAGAACATATATGAATAATATACATATAAATACAAATTATAAAAATCTGTTCTCAGTTGTTATCCAAATGCGTCCATGTTCTGTTTATTAACATCAGAAAAGCCTAGTACAATCTTTTATTCTTGTTCCACAATACTTCACAAAAGAACAAAAGCTACAACGCTTTTTTTCTCTCTCTCCCACTGTCTGTCTCTTCTCTCTCCAGAACACACAGGGTAAAATCATTACTATGCAATACTTACAGCATTGATTTAGCCCCTAATTACCCTTACACATCCATCGCAATTTAACTCCTAAATTACTTAGAACACATTGACAAAACAGGAATTATACCAGTGCTCTGTAAAACACACTCTGCATTGATTTAACCCTTTGGTTTTCGCTACATACATGCAACATCAATTTATTTCCCTTTTCTTCTTACCTGTGTTAGGGAAATTTAAAAAGTGGAGGAGAATACTGAGCGCTCTGTATATGTATATAATTATCTTTTTGTTTAAATGCCTTGTAGGATATTTTTGTGCCCCAAAATGGTAAAAAAGTTACTTGGTATTGCTGTGGACCAACTGTATATGATGCATCTCACATGGGACATGCCAGGTATGTTACAAATGATATTGTTTTTCTCAATACTTTTGTGTTCTGAGTATAAAATACAAAAAAGAAAATAGAGAGACAATACGCATTGTTACAAATCATATTTAGATTATTTAACACATATAGGCTTAATATTTTGTATGATGCTCCTTCAGGGTGGATTTTAATTGAAATCAAATCACTAGTCAGTAAGATGTGATTTAAATTACTAGTCAGTAAGACATGATTTAAATCACTATTCAGTAAGACGAGATTTAAATCACTAGTCAGTAAGACGTGATTTAAATCACTAGTCAGTAAGGCATGATTTAAATCACTAGTCAGTAAGATGTGATTTAAATTACTAGTCAGTAAGGCATGATTTAAATCACTAGTCAGTAAGACGAGATTTAAATCACTAGTCAGTAAGACGAGATTTAAATCACTAGTCGGTAAGACGAGATTTAAATCACTAGTCAGTAAGACGAGATTTAAATCACTAGTCGGTAAGACGAGATTTAAATCACTAGTCAGTAAGGCGTGATTCAAATCGCTAGTCAGTAAGGCGTGATTCAAATCGCTAGTCAGTAAGGCGTGATATAAATCACTATTCAGTAAGGCGAGATTTAAATCACTAGTCAGTAAGGCGTGATATAAATCACTAGTCAGTAAGGCGTGATATAAATCACTAGTCAGTAAGGCGAGATTTAAATCACTAGTCAGTAAGGCGAGATTTAAATCACTAGTCGGTAAGATGTGATTTAAATCACTAGTCAGTAAGGCGAGATTTAAATCACTAGTCAGTAAGATGTGATTTAAATCACTAGTCAGTAAGATGTAATTTAAATCACTAGTCAGTAAGACGTGATTTAAATCACTAGTCAGTAAGACGTGATTTAAATCACTAGTCAGTAAGACGTGATTTAAATCACTAGTCAGTAAGGCGAGATTTAAATCACTAGTCGGTAAGATGTGATTTAAATCACTAGTCAGTAAGGCGAGATTTAAATCACTAGTCAGTAAGATGTGATTTAAATCACTAGTCAGTAAGATGTGATTTAAATCACTAGTCAGTAAGATGTGATTTAAATCACTAGTCAGTAAGATGTGATTTAAATCACTAGTCAGTAAGACGTGATTTAAATCACTAGTCAGTAAGACGTGATTTAAATCATGGTTTTCTAGATAACGTTTTTATTTTTAGAATAAAAACTTTTCAGATTATTTTTCCAGTTATATCAGAAAATTTCTGATTTAGTTATATGCCATTAGAAGTACATAGATAATTTATGAAATGACTGGGAGGTGATTTTTAACAATAAAGTCAAAGATAAATTTTCATGATTCAGAAAGAACACGCAATTTTAAACAACTTATATTATCTAATTTGCTATGTACTCTTGGTAGATTTGCTTAATCAACAACTGCACAATAACAAGACAATGCAATAGCATTTAGTCTGAACTTCAAACGAGTAGTAGATTGTTTTTATTTTAGCCACCAATTAGCAAGCGCTACCCAGGTTCTGAACCAAAAATAGGCATGCTCCTAAGCTTACATTCCTGCTTTTTCAAATAAAGTAAGCAACAGAACAAATTTTAATAGGAGTGAATTAGAAAGTTGCTTTAAATTGCTGCTCTATCTGAATCATGAAAGAAAAAAATGTGTGTTTTGTGTCCCTTTAAGGGATATTTTTGTCCTGGAATTGCCAAGTTAAAGGGACAGTCAAGTCCAAAAAAAACTTTCAGTTTTCAAATAGGGCATGCAATTTTAAACAACTTTCCAATTTACTTTTATCAACACTTTTGCTGTGTTCTCTTGGTATTCTAGTTGAAAGCAAACCTAGGGAAGCACATATGATAATTTCTAAGCCCTTGAAGGCCGCCTCTATTTTATTTACTTTTCACAGCAGGGGAGAGTTAGCTCATGTAGGCCATATAGATAGCATTGTGATCACGCCCGTGACTAGTGGCAGACACTGCACTAATTGGCTAAAATGCAACTATATGCAAAATAACTAAAAGTCATGTGATTAGGGGCGGTCAGAAGATGCTTAGATACAAGTTAGTCACAGAAGTAAAAAGTGTATTAATATAACAGTGTTGGTTTTGCAAAAAACTGGGGAATGGGTAATAAAGGGATTATCTATCTTTTTAAACAACAAAAATTCTGGTGTTGACTGTCCCTTTAAGTGATTGCTGTGAAACCTTTTGGGGCAGTAAGTCTTTTGACTATGCACACGTGTGATTTTATTTTTAACATCTTAAAATTATATTGTTTTTCTTTTCAATACAATCCCAGTTATTTTTTTAGTGACATTATTGCTTTAAACATTTTACTTTGATTAATTTTAAATCTTGGCTTTTTTATTGCAGGTCATATATTTCTTTTGACATCCTAAGAAGAGTTTTAAGGGACTATTTTAAATATGACGTATTTTATTGTATGAATATCACCGATATTGATGACAAGGTACGATAACGATTCACAAACGCTGTTTTGTTAAAACTGATAGCTTTATAAAAGGCAATGAGAATACCTTGGCAGAGAAATAGTTGTATCCGTAAGTGGTAGAGCTTCAATATAGTTTAAGCCTATTCTGTTAATGAAGAAATTACTATTTTGTAATAGTAATAGTGTTCTTAGAATGTGGCTGCACCTCACTGACGAGGCCCATAGGAGGCCAAAACGATTGTCTGGGCTTGTCATGTTCCTTGTTCAGAGGAGAATTGCCTGGTATTTCGGGGCTGGACTGACCTTACTTGGGGAATCAGACTGATATACTTAAGGAAAGTTTTCCTTTGTGAAAAGCACACTGGTCTAAAAGAGGCTGCTCCTGGGTGGTAAATCGCCATAGAACTAGCTGATGAGCAGTTGTTCGTTCCTGGTAGAGCGCTTCTCTCTTCGTATGCCAATTATAATGACCCTGGGGAAGTCTCCCTATGGGTGATGGGGGAAACCAGATGTGGACTCCTTGCCCAGTGTGCTTAGAGGAATGTGGCTGCACCTCACTGACGAGGCCCATAGGAGGTCGAAACGATCGTCTTGGGTTGTCATGTTCCTTGTTCAGAGGAGAATTGCCTGGTATTTCGAGGCTGGACTGACCTTACTTGGCGGAATCAGACTGATATACTTAAGGAAAGTTTTCCTTTGTGAAAAGCACACTGGTCTAAAAGAGGCTGCTCCTGGGTGGTAAATCGCCATAGAACTAGCTGATGAGCAGTTGTTCGTTCCTGATAGATCGCTTCTCTCTTCGTATACAAAGTATTTGCGATAAGGTCTTTAAAAATTTCCCCCCGAGATTACGAGTTTGGCGTTAGCCTTAAAAAGCAGCGTTGAGAGGTCCCAACGCTGCTTTTTACCTAATGCTGGTATTACGAGTCAGGCAGGAAAGGGTCTACCGCTCACTTTTCTTCCGCGACTCGAGGCTACCGCAAATCCCCTTACGTCACTTGCGTATCCTATCTTTTTAATGGGATTTGCCTAACGCTGGTATTACGAGTCTTGGAAGAAGTGAGCGGTAGATCCTCTACTGTCAAGACTCCTACCGCATTTAAAAGTCAGTAGTTAAAGGGACATTAAACACTTTGAGATGGTAATATAAAAGGATATATTGTATATAATAAAACAACTCTGCAATATACTTAAATTATTTATTTTGTCCTCTTTGCCTGTAATTCCATTCTGAAATTGTGAGCTTTTCAGTTCCTGTTAGAAATGGAAGTGCAGAACACTGTTATATTCCACACAGCCATTGGCTGCACACTCTAGTGACCTATTTATAGCTGACCCTAATTGGCCACAGCAGAGAAGGTAACACAAGTTACAACATGGCAGCTCCCAGTGTTTTATAGACACTAAAACTTTACACTTATTTCTCCAACATAGGTGTGTCCGGTCCACGGCGTCATCCTTACTTGTGGGATATTCTCTTCCCCAACAGGAAATGGCAAAGAGCCCAGCAAAGCTGGTCACATGATCCCTCCTAGGCTCCGCCTACCCCAGTCATTCTCTTTGCCGTTGTACAGGCAACATCTCCACGGAGATGGCTTAGAGTTTTTTAGTGTTTAACTGTAGTTTTTCATTATTCAATCAAGAGTTTGTTATTTTCAAATAGTGCTGGTACGTACTATTTACTCAGAAACAGAAAAGAGATGAAGAATTCTGTTTGTATGAGGAAAATGATTTTAGCAACCGTAACTAAAATCCATGGCTGTTCCACACAGGACTGTTGAGAGCATTAACTTCAGTTGGGGGAACAGTTTGCAGTCCTTTGCTGCTTGAGGTATGACACATTCTAACAAGACGATGTAATGCTGGAAGCTGTCATTTTCCCTATGGGATCCGGTAAGCCATGTTTATTACGATTGTAAATAAGGGCTTCACAAGGGCTTATTTAGACTGTAGACATTTTTTGGGCTAAATCGATTGATATTAACACTTATTTAGCCTTGAGGAATCATTTATTCTGGGTATTTTGATATAATTATATCGGCAGGCACTGTTTTAGACACCTTATTCTTTAGGGGCTTTCCCAAAGCATAGGCAGAGTCTCATTTTCGCGCCGGTGTTGCGCACTTGTTTTTGAGAGGCATGGCATGCAGTCGCATGTGAGAGGACCTCTGATACTGATAAAAGACTTCTGAAGGCATCATTTGGTATCGTATTCCCCTTGGGTTTGGTTGGGTCTCAGCAAAGCAGATACCAGGGACTGTAAAGGGGTTAAAGCTTAAAACGGCTCCGGTTCCGTTATTTTAAGGGTTAAAGCTTCCAAAATTGGTGTGCAATATTTTCAAGGCTTTAAGACACTGTGGTGAAAGTTTGGTGAATTTTGAACAATTCCTTCATGTTTTTTCGCAATTGCAGTAATAAAGTGTGTTCAGTTTAAAATTTAAAGTGACAGTAACGGTTTTATTTCAAAACGTTTTTTGTACTTTCTTATCAAGTTTATGCCTGTTTAACATGTCTGAACTACCAGATAGACTGTGTTCTGAATGTGGGGAAGCCAGAATTCCTATTCATTTAAATAAATGTGATTTATGTGATAATGACAATGATGCCCAAGATGATTCCTCAAGTGAGGGGAGTAAGCATGGTACTGCATCATTCCCTCCTTCGTCTACACGAGTCTTGCCCACTCAGGAGGCCCCTAGTACATCTAGCGCGCCAATACTCCTTACTATGCAACAATTAACGGCTGTAATGGATAATTCTGTCAAAAACATTTTAGCCAAAATGAACCCTTGTCAGCGTAAGCGTGGATGCTCTGTTTTAGTTACTGAAGAGCATGACGACGCTGATATTAATATCTCTGAAGGGCCCCTAACCCAATCTGAGGGAGCCAGGGAGGTTTTGTCTGAGGGAGAAATTACTGATTTAGGGAACATTTCTCAGCAGGCTGAATCTGATGTGATTACTTTTAAATTTAAATTGGAACATCTCCGCATTTTGCTTAAGGAGGTATTATCCACTCTGGATGATTGTGAAAATTTGGTCATCCCAGAGAAACTATGTAAAATGGACAAGTTCCTAGAGGTGCCGGGGCTCCCAGAAGCTTTTCCTATACCCAAGCGGGTGGCGGACATTGTTAATAAAGAATGGGAAAGGCCCGGTATTCCTTTCGTCCCTCCCCCCATATTTAAAAAATTGTTTCCTATGGTCGACCCCAGAAAGGACTTATGGCAGTCAGTCCCCAAGGTCGAGGGAGCGGTTTCTACTTTAAACAAACGCACCACTATTCCCATAGAGGATAGTTGTGCTTTCAAAGATCCTATGGATAAAAAATTAGAAGGTTTGCTTAAAAAGATGTTTGTTCAGCAGGGTTACCTTCTACAACCCATTTCATGCATTGTCCCTGTCACTACAGCCGCATATTTCTGGTTTGATGAACTGATTAAGGTGCTCGATAGTGACTCTCCTCCTTATGAGGAGATTATGGACAGAGTCAATGCTCTCAAATTGGCTAATTCTTTCACTCTAGACGCCTCTTTGCAATTGGCTAAGTTAGCGGCTAAGAATTCTGGGTTTGCTATTGTGGCGCGCAGAGCGCTTTGGTTGAAATCTTGGTCGGCTGATGCGTCTTCCAAGAACAAGCTACTAAACATTCCTTTCAAGGGGAAAACGCTGTTTGGTCCTGACTTGAAAGAGATTATCTCTGATATCACTGGGGGTAAGGGCCATGCCCTTCCTCAGGATCGGCCTTTCAAGGCAAAAAATAGACCTAATTTTCGTCCCTTTCGTAAAAACGGACCAGCCCAAGGTGCTACGTCCTCTAAGCAAGAGGGTAATACTTCTCAGGCCAAGCCAGCTTGGAGACCAATGCAAGGCTGGAACAAGGGAAAGCAGGCAAAGAAACCTGCCACTGCTACCAAGACAGCATGAAATATCGGCCCCCGATCCGGGACCGGATCTGGTGGGGGGCAGACTCTCTCTCTTCGCTCAGGCTTGGGCAAGAGATGTTCTGGATCCTTGGGCGCTAGAAATAGTCTCCCAGGGTTATCTTCTGGAATTCAAGGGACTTCCCCCAAGGGGAAGGTTCCACAGGTCTCAGTTGTCTTCAGACCACATAAAAAGACAGGCGTTCTTACATTGTGTAGAAGACCTGTTAAAAATGGGAGTGATTCATCCTGTTCCATTGAGAGAACAAGGGATGGGGTTCTACTCCAATCTGTTCATAGTTCCCAAAAAAGAGGGAACGTTCAGACCAATCCTAGATCTCAAGATCTTAAACAAATTTCTCAAGGTCCCATCTTTCAAGATGGAAACCATTCGAACTATCCTTCCTTCCATCCAGGAAGGTCAATTCATGACCACGGTGGATTTAAAGGATGCGTATCTACATATTCCTATCCACAAGGAACATCATCGGTTCCTAAGGTTTGCATTCCTGGACAAACATTACCAGTTCGTGGCGCTTCCTTTCGGATTAGCCACTGCTCCAAGGATTTTCACAAAGGTACTAGGGTCCCTTCTAGCTGTGCTAAGACCAAGGGGCATTGCAGTTGTACCTTACCTGGACGACATTCTGATTCAAGCGTCGTCCCTCCCTCGAGCAAAGGCTCACACGGACATCGTCCTGGCCTTTCTCAGATCGCACGGCTGGAAAGTGAACGTGGAAAAGAGTTCTCTATCCCCGTCAACAAGGGTTCCCTTCTTGGGAACAATTATAGACTCCTCAGAAATGAGGATTTTTCTAACAGAGGCCAGAAAGACAAAGCTTCTGGACTCTTGTCGAATACTTCATTCCGTTCCTCTTCCTTCCGTAGCTCAGTGCATGGAAGTGATCGGGTTGATGGTAGCGACAATGGACATAGTTCCTTTTGCGCGCATTCATCTAAGACCATTACAACTGTGCATGCTCAGTCAGTGGAATGGGGACTATACAGACTTGTCTCCAAAGATACAAGTAAATCAGAGGACCAGAGACTCACTCCGTTGGTGGCTGTCCCTGGACAACCTGTCACGAGGGATGACATTCCACAGACCAGAGTGGGTCATTGTCACGACCGACGCCAGTCTGATGGGCTGGGGCGCGGTCTGGGGATCCCTGAAAGCTCAGGGTCTTTGGTCTCGGGAAGAATCTCTTCTACCGATAAATATTCTGGAACTGAGAGCGATATTCAATGCTCTCAAGGCTTGGCCTCAGCTAGCGAGGACCAAGTTCATACGGTTTCAATCAGACAACATGACGACTGTTGCGTACATCAACCATCAGGGGGGAACAAGGAGTTCCCTAGCGATGGAAGAAGTGACCAAGATTATTCTATGGGCGGAGTCTCACTCCTGCCACCTGTCTGCTATCCACATCCCGGGAGTGGAAAATTGGGAAGCGGATTTTCTGAGTCGTCAGACATTGCATCCGGGGGAGTGGGAACTCCATCCGGAAATCTTTGCCCAAGTCACTCAACTTTGGGGCATTCCAGACATGGATCTGATGGCCTCTCGTCAGAACTTCAAAGTTCCTTGCTACGGGTCCAGATCCAGGGATCCCAAGGCGGCTCTAGTGGATGCACTAGTAGCACCTTGGACCTTCAAACTAGCTTATGTGTTCCCGCCGTTTCCTCTCATCCCCAGGCTGGTAGCCAGGATCAGTCAGGAGAGGGCGTCGGTGATCTTGATAGCTCCTGCGTGGCCACGCAGGACTTGGTATGCAGATCTGGTGAATATATCATCGGCTCCACCTTGGAAGCTACCTTTGAGACGAGACCTTCTTGTTCAGGGTCCGTTCGAACATCCGAATCTGGTTTCACTCCAGCTGACTGCTTGGAGATTGAACGCTTGATTTTATCGAAGCGAGGTTTCTCAGATTCTGTTATCGATACTCTTGTTCAGGCCAGAAAGCCTGTAACTAGAAAGATTTACCACAAAATTTGGAAAAAATATATCTGTTGGTGTGAATCTAAAGGATTCCCTTGGGACAAGGTTAAGATTCCTAGGATTCTATCCTTCCTTCAAGAAGGATTGGAAAAAGGATTATCGGCAAGTTCCCTGAAGGGACAGATTTCTGCCTTGTCGGTGTTACTTCACAAAAAACTGGCAGCTGTGCCAGATGTTCAAGCCTTTGTTCAGGCTCTGGTTAGAATCAAGCCTGTTTACAAACCTTTGACTCCTCCTTGGAGTCTCAATCTAGTTCTTTCAGTTCTTCAGGGGGTTCCGTTTGAACCCTTACATTCCGTTGATATTAAGTTATTATCTTGGAAAGTTTTGTTTTTAGTTGCAATTTCTTCTGCTAGAAGAGTTTCAGAATTATCTGCTCTGCAGTGTTCTCCTCCTTATCTGGTGTTCCATGCAGATAAGGTGGTTTTACGTACTAAACCTGGTTTTCTTCCAAAAGTTGTTTCTAACAAAAACATTAACCAGGAGATTATCGTACCTTCTCTGTGTCCGAAACCAGTTTCAAAGAAGGAACGCTTGTTGCACAATTTGGATGTTGTTCGCGCTCTAAAATTCTATTTAGATGCTACAAAGGATTTTAGACAAACATCTTCCCTGTTTGTTGTTTATTCAGGTAAAAGGAGAGGTCAAAAAGCAACTTCTACCTCTCTCTCTTTTTGGATTAAAAGCATCATCAGATTGGCTTACGAGACTGCCGGACGGCAGCCTCCCGAAAGAATCACGGCTCATTCCACTAGGGCTGTGGCTTCCACATGGGCCTTCAAGAACGAGGCTTCTGTTGATCAGATATGTAGGGCAGCGACTTGGTCTTCACTGCACACTTTTACCAAATTTTACAAGTTTGATACTTTTGCTTCTTCTGAGGCTATTTTTGGGAGAAAGGTTTTGCAAGCCGTGGTGCCTTCCATTTAGGTGACCTGATTTGCTCCCTCCCTTCATCCGTGTCCTAAAGCTTTGGTATTGGTTCCCACAAGTAAGGATGACGCCGTGGACCGGACACACCTATGTTGGAGAAAACAGAATTTATGTTTACCTGATAAATTTCTTTCTCCAACGGTGTGTCCGGTCCACGGCCCGCCCTGGTTTTTTAATCAGGTCTGATAATTTATTTTCTTTAACTACAGTCACCACGGTACCATATGGTTTCTCCTATGCTATTATTCCTCCTTAACGTCGGTCGAATGACTGGGGTAGGCGGAGCCTAGGAGGGATCATGTGACCAGCTTTGCTGGGCTCTTTGCCATTTCCTGTTGGGGAAGAGAATATCCCACAAGTAAGGATGACGCCGTGGACCGGACACACCGTTGGAGAAAGAAATTTATCAGGTAAACATAAATTCTGTTTTTGTCACTTTTTAAACAACTAATGAAACTTTAAAAAATACATCTACATGTTAGTTATGGACTAATCTTTTCTTTGAATGCATCATTCTATCTAGCATGTGTTTAGTGTTTAATGTCCCTTTAAGAGTTATATGGGCTAACGCCGGAACATAAAACTCTTAACTAAAGTGATAAAAAGTACACTAACACCCATAAACTACCTATTAACCCCTAAACCGAGCCCCCCCCCCCCACATTGCAAACACAATAAAATTATTTAACCCCTAATCTGCCGACCGGACATCGCCGCCACTATAATAAATGTATTAACCCCTAAACTGCCGCACTCCCGCCTCGTAAACACTAGTTAAATTTTTATTAACCCCTAATCTGACGTCCCTAACATCGCTGACACCTACATACATTTATTAACCCCTAATCTTCCACCCCCAACGTCGCCGCTACTATATTAAAGGTATTAACCCCTAAACCTAAGTCTAAACCTAACCCTACCCCCCCCCCCAATTTAAATATAATTTAAATTAAACGAAATAAATTTAACATAATTAAATAAATTAATCCTATTTAAAACTAAATACCGATAAAATAAACCCTAAGCTAGCTACAATATAAGTTACATTGTAGCTAGCTTAGGATTTATATTTATTTCACAGGCAACTTTGTATTTATTTTAACTAGGTACAATAGTTATTAAATAGTTATTAACTATTTAATAACTACCTAGCTAAAATAAGTACAAAATTACCTGTAAAATAAATCCTAACCTAAGTTACAATTACACCTAACACTACACTATCAATAAACTAATTACCTAAACTACCTACAATTAATTACAATTAAATTCAATAAACTAAATTACGGAAAAAAAAACACTAAATTACAGAAAATAAAAAAAGAATTACAAGAATTTTAAACTAATTACACCTAATCTAATCCCCCTAATAAAATAAAAAAGTCCACCAAAATAATATTTCCCTACCCTATACTAAATTACAAATTGCCCCAAAGTAATCAGCTGTAATACCAGCATTGGCTTAAAGGAGCGGTGGGAAAAAAAGGAGCGTTAGACCCTCAAGCCTTACCGACAAAAACTCGTAATCTAGCAGTTCGGTTTTTTTCTAGCGGCGATCTATACATGGGCCTTTGCTATAAGCGCTCTGAATGAAGTGCAGTGCTTTCCTCTCTTAGGGGAATATTAGGCTAGATTTACTAACAACACTTCTGGGCTTAACAATTTCCAAGTTATTTTATGGAAAGTATTTACTAAAGAATGTAGGAAAGCTTGTCTAGATTTAAAGGGACAGTTTAGACCCAATACATAATTTTGATTACTTATTGTTACATACCAGAGAAGCAACCTGCAACTGGTCCTACATCTAAAAGCTTGTAAGAAGTACATGAAACATTTAAATATTCATTGTTTGATAGAAGCCGAAAATGTCTGCCGAGCCCCGCCCACCTATTGCGTATATATCTTGGTATGTTAAGTTTCTCCATGTGCAATTTAAAATAGCTAACTGTAAAATATTAAATGTACACTGCTAACCTGTCGTACAAGAAAACAGCTAACTTGACAAGAAGAAACTTGTGGGCAGGGCTTGGCAGCCATTTGTAGCTGCTAACAAACAATGATTATTTAAAAGTTTCATGTACTTCTTACAAGCTTATAGATGTGGAACCTGTTGTAGGATGCTTGTCTGGTATGTAACAATAAGTAATAAAGTATTGGGTGTAGACTGTCCCTTTAACCTAGAACAAACATCAATAATACCCTTGTTTAACATTTTA